>NW_017385988.1:1972073-2008191 GCF_000237925.1 Schistosoma mansoni | reverse complement strand
AAACAAAACTACAAAATACTGATTTATTCTAAAAAAAATTCAACTCGATGTTTACTAGTGAGGATTGCATGAGTGAATAGTTGTTAATTATTACCTTGTGATATAAAAGCCAATTTAGTGCAGTTTCAAGAAAAAACCATAACTAATTTATGAGTTGCCTCGCATTCAATTGTGTAATGAATAACGTAGGTAGACGTTAACTTGTCCTACTTTGTATATTCAATTTAAACTTTCCGGATAACATTAAGTTTAAACAAAGAATGATTAAATACTGGATCATCTTGAAGTGAACCATTTGGTCAAATACTTCTACATTGTATAATAATTAGTAAGTTTCTGTATTAAAGTGTGATAATACCTTACTCACCAACTCTCTATAACGAACTGACAAAGAGCGGAGTACCAATCCAGAAGACACACTACACAGAGATAGCTGACACATAAACTATAACAAGTATTTTTGCATAAATCACCTACAATAATGTAAACATTTGGGATTATTAACGCTTAATTGCATGGAGTAACAGCTGGATGACGTTATCTAATAAAGAACCCGCAGTTACAAATGTAAACGATTTCCGTGTTATACTCTGCTCACTTGTGATGGTAATTATTCTGTAGGAAAAGAGAAGTAGAGATTATAATTTTACTATGTCATTGATTTAATAACTATAGTGGTGTAAACTAGTCGAATTTGAGTCAACCGTCACAGACGTCGCTGAAATTATTTCAAATATAATTTTCACATATAATGACTTCTCTATACTCGGCGCCCATTATTTGTCAAGCTATTCGTTCTAATCTTGAAGAATATTCGTATGAAATATGTGTTTATATTTATGAGTAGTTTGGTGTTTTATTTATAAGGAATAAAGATGAAAGATCTTAAGTAAACACAAGAAAACATTTACCTGGTCGACAGTACTGGAGAACACGTTCAGTCAACTCAAGTACATCCTCTAGAGCTGGTGGTGTTACTATGGGTTCAGCTTTTATAGGAATATAAAATCTAGAAATAAATAAAAACAGTTGACTAGTTAGCTGCCTCATACCAAAACTTAACGTAAACGTTTGATAGACTGACAGTATTCAGTTTTCCTGGTTTTCTTGTTACGTTAAATATGCGCAGAAGTAACAAAATTTCAAATCCGTCTGTAGCCCCTCCGGCGGCTACTGTCGGTCTAAAGCCCGGATAAAGGAGGAGGGTTGGGCATAGGGTCAGCGACACCATACCGTAGAAAACCAACTCACTAAAAAAACGCTAACCAGAAAAAATTATCCAAACCATTTAAACTCTGCTCTAAGAGTTGAAGGAATAATTATGACGTCTCATGATGGAAGCCGAGTTCCTTCGAAAGTCATGAGACCGATGCACCTTCTAACAACCAGAGCGACAATTTTTATAGGTAGATGGAATGTCCGGACAATGTAGGAGACCGGAAGAGTCTTCCAAATTGCTGCAGAAATGAGAAAATACAACCTGGAGGTGTTTGAAACCAGTGAGACACATTGGATGCAGGTTGGACAACAACGACTATCTTCAGGGGAACTTCTGTTATACTCCGGTCATGAAGAAGAAAATGCCCCACATACACAAGGAGTGGCATTGATGCTGTCCAGAAAAGCACAAAATGCACTTATTGGATGGGAATCTCATGGACCAAGGATCATCAAAGCCTCCTTCAAAACAAAGAGAGAGAGGGCATTATAATGAACGTCGTCCAGTGCTATGCGCCTACCAACGACTACGATGAAGACGCTAAAGACCAATTCTACGATAGGCTGCAGTCGATCTTCGAGAAGTGCACAACCAAGGACCTGACCATTCTGATGGGAGATTTCAATGCCAAGGTTGGAATGGACAACACTGGATACGAAGATGTCATGGGACGATATGGACTGAGAGAAAGGAACGAAAATGGTGAGAGATTCGCAAACCTATATGCCTTCAATAAAATGTTAATAGGTGGCACCATATTCCCACACAAAAACATATACAAGGCCACTTGAATTTCACCGGATCACACTACACAGAATCAAATCGACCATATCTGCATCAACAAAAAGTTCAGGAGGACGATGGAGGATGTGAGAACCAGGAAAGGAGCTGATATAGCATCAGATCATCATTTGCTGGTCGCCAAGATGAAACTAAAACTTAAGAAGCACTGGACAACGGCGCGGACATCACAAAAGTTTAATACGGCCTTTCTTCGAGATGCTAACAAACTCAAGAAATTCAACATAGCCCTCAGCAACAGATTCCAAGCCTTTTCATGATCTACTCAATGGAGAGGGAACTACCATGGAGAGCAACTGGAAAGGTATCAAGGAGGCAATCGTTTCAACATGTCAGGAGGTTCTGGGCTAAAAGAAGCACCACCACAAGGAATGGATCATTGTTGATACACTGGATAAGATTCAAGAAAGGAGGAACAAGAAGGCAGCAATCAATACCAGCCGAACAATCAATACCAGCAGAAAAATTCAAGGCAAAAGTCGAATATACAGAAGTAAACAAGCAAGTGAAGAGGAGCATCAGAACCGACAAACGTAAATATGTGAAAGATTAAGCAATGACGGCGAAAAAGGCTGCAAGAGAAGGAAACATGAGACAACTGTATGATACAACAAAGAAACTCGCTGGAAATTACCGCGAACCAGAACGGCCAGTGAAGAGCAAGGAAGGTAAGGTAATCACCAACATTGAAGAACAACGAAAAAGGTGGGTAGAACACTTCAAGGAACTCTTGAATCGGCCGGCTCCACTGAACCCACCCAACATAGAAGTAGCACCCACAGACCTCCCAATCGATGTTGGCCCACCAACAATTGAAGAGATTAGCATGGCTATCAGACTAATCAAGAGCGGCAAAGCAGCGGGACCAGATAACATTCCAGCAGAGGCACTGAAAGCAGATGTAGCAGATGCAGAGATACTCCACATCCTCTTCAGTAAGATTTGGGATGTAGAACAAGTACTAACAGACTGAAAAGAAGGACTTCTGATCAAGACACCAAAGAAAGGTGATCTCAGGTGTAAGAATTAAAGAGGTGTCACTCTTCTCTCAATACCAGGAAAAGTCTTCAACAGGATATTGTGAAACAGAATGAAGGACTCCGTAGACGCCCAACTTTGAGATCAACAAGCTGGATTTCGTAAAGATCGATCGTTTACAGATCAAATCGCAGATCTACGTATCATTGTGGAACAATCAATTGAATGGAATTCATCTCTACACCAACTTCACTGACTATGAGAAAGCATCTGATAGCGTGGACAGGACAACACTATGGAGGCTTCTTCGACACTACGGCGTGTCTGAGAAGATAGTCAATATCACACGGAATTCCTACGATGGATTAAACTGCAAAATAGTGCATGGAGGACAACTCACCGACTCGTTTGAGGTAAAGACCGGTGTCAAACAAGGTTGCTTACTCTCACCCTTTCTCTTTCTCCTGGTGATCGACTGGATCATGAAGACGTCAACATCTAGAGGGAAGCACGGGATACAATGGACAGCTAGAATGCAGCTGGACGATTTAGACTTCGCAGATGATCTGGCTCTTCTATCACACAAGCAACAACAAGTGCAGGAGAAGGCGACCAGTGTAGCAGCAGCCTCAGAAGCAGTAGGTCTCAATATGCACGAAGGGAAAAGCAAGGCTCTCCGATACAGTACAGCATTCACCAATCGAATCACACTTAACGGAGAAGCTTTGGAGGATGTAAAAACCTTTACACATCTGGACAGCTTCAACGATGAACACGGTGGATCTGATGCAGATGTGAAGGTGAGGATCGGCAAAGTAAGAGCAGCATATTTACAACTGAAGAACATCTGGAACTCGAAACAATTGTCAACCAACACCAAGATCAGAATTTTCAATACAAATGTCAGGACCGTTCTACAACATGGGGCGGAAGCCTGGAGAACTACGAAAGCCACCATCCAGAAGATACAGATGTTTATTAACAGTTGTCTATGCAAAATACTTCGGAACCGTTGGCCAGACACTATCAGCAACAACCTACTGTGGGAGAGAACAAACCAGATTGCAGCGGAGAAAGAAATCAGGAAGAAGTGCTGTAAGTGGATATGACACACACTGAGGAAAGCAGCCAACTGCGTCACAAGGCAAGCCCTCACATGGAATCCTGAAGGCCAAGGGAAAAGAGGAAGACCAAAGAACACATGAGACCGAGAAATAAAGACAGACATGAGAAGAATGAACAAAAGATGGATAGAATTAGAAAGGAAGGCCCAGGACAGATTGGGTTGGAGAACGCTGGTCGACAGCCTATGTTCCATTGGAAGTAACAGCCGTAAGTTAGTCATAAAAATTTGTATTAAGTGATTAAGCTTACACAATAAGGTGAACGCGATAGCAACTTGCCGACGAACGGGGTTCATAATTGGATTAAACCATGATACTGAAAGTGTTTTTTAGTAGTAATTACTTACTAGGTAATTTCAGAGTATTAATTACCTAGAATAGATTTAAACAAAACTACAAAATACTGATTTATTCTAAAAAAAATTCAACTCGATGTTTACTAGTGAGGATTGCATGAGTGAATAGTTGTTAATTATTACCTTGTGATATAAAAGCCAATTTAGTGCAGTTTCAAGAAAAAACCATAACTAATTTATGAGTTGCCTCGCATTCAATTGTGTAATGAATAACGTAGGTAGACGTTAACTTGTCCTACTTTGTATATTCAATTTAAACTTTCCGGATAACATTAAGTTTAAACAAAGAATGATTAAATACTGGATCATCTTGAAGTGAACCATTTGGTCAAATACTTCTACATTGTATAATAATTAGTAAGTTTCTGTATTAAAGTGTGATAATACCTTACTCACCAACTCTCTATAACGAACTGACAAAGAGCGGAGTACCAATCCAGAAGACACACTACACAGAGATAGCTGACACATAAACTATAACAAGTATTTTTGCATAAATCACCTACAATAATGTAAACATTTGGGATTATTAACGCTTAATTGCATGGAGTAACAGCTGGATGACGTTATCTAATAAAGAACCCGCAGTTACAAATGTAAACGATTTCCGTGTTATACTCTGCTCACTTGTGATGGTAATTATTCTGTAGGAAAAGAGAAGTAGAGATTATAATTTTACTATGTCATTGATTTAATAACTATAGTGGTGTAAACTAGTCGAATTTGAGTCAACCGTCACAGACGTTAAAATACTGACAGCGACACAATGGTGGTAATTTCTCTTTATCCAGTTATAGGTAACACTTTAAAGTAATTACATTAAACTGTTGCGCTTTTCCTCGAATAAAGACGCTGAATGAGTCAAATACTTCAATTTACTGAAGAGTTCAATCAATAGTGACTGATATACTATCAACCTCAGTATAGATAAAGCGATTTCTCCTAGCTTGTTAAACTCAAACAATTATGATTACCATAATATACCCTAATGTCAGTAAAAATCTGAATATTGTCCTCTTCTACAACAGTAAGATATAGTGTTGATATTCAGAGACCATAAAAAGCTATTTGTATTTTATTATTGGGATCTCTAAAGTATGGTGAAACCAAACGAACTAGCAAATATTGGTATCTTTGATATAAATTTATTTAGGCAAACCCAACACATAGAAAACGGGATAATGGGTTCAGAAAAATATAATGTCAGTACATAAAGTCATGCCTTCTACGCGCTACTCAAGTGAAATAAATTTATTTTTCCCGGTATCCTTACGTTACCATAAGTAGAAAATTTAATAATTTAGATGATCAAAGTCTGTATGAAGGTGCACAGATGTTCTTAATCTTCTACTTTCTCGAACTTTTATTATTTAGGTATGTTCCATGGAAAATAATCTAACAAAATAAAGAAACAATTCGCGGTTGGAATTCGATAGTGTCTACAAGGGAAATGTACAAACCTTTGTATATGTAATCTCATACCCGTTGAATTAGTTAGCGGTTGTGTGGGGTTAGTAATTTAATGAACAAGGTTTTCACATTCGGAGCGACTGATTTCAAACTTGACTCAATGTGAATATCGCTATTTGGATGCAGGTACACACAGACACCGCCTGTAGCTCTTTTAGAGTTACTGCCGGTCACAAGCCCGGATAAGGAAAGAGGGTTGGGCATCCGGTCGGCAACCCCATCCCGTAGAAGAAAATCTTGCTAACAAAACGCTAACCAGAAAAAATAATTCAAACCATTTAAACTCTGCTCTAAGAGTTGAAGGAAGAATTATGACTCCTCGGATGAAAGCCGAGATTCTTTGGAAGTCACGAGGCCGATGTCCCTTCTAACAACCAGAGCAACAATTAACATAGGTACATGGGACGTCCGGACAATGCGGAAGACCGGAAAGTCTAGTCAAATAGCAACGGAAATGAGGAGATACAGATTGGCAGTACTTGAAATCAGTGAAACACATTTGACCTAAGCTCGACAGCAAAGGTTAAACTCGGGTGGGATGCTGCTATACACGGGTCAAGAAGACGAAATCGCTCCGCACACTTAGGGAGTTGCTCTAATGCTGTCCAGAGAAGCACGAAAAGCACTTATAGGACGGGAAACCCACGGATCCAGAATTATCAAAGCATCATTCAAAACAAAGGAGGAGATCACAATGAATATTACCCAATGTTATGCATCCACCAATGAAGATGATAAAAATAAGTTTTACGAGAGACTGAAATCGACCATTGGGAAATGCTCAGCAAAATACTTGATCATATTGATGGGAAACATAAACGCCAAAGTCGGAATGGACAACACAGGATATGAAGATATAATGGGACGACATGGACTGGGAGAGAGAAATTCAAATAACGAGAGATTTGCAAATATATGTTCATTCAACAAATTGGTTATAGGCGGCACAATATTTCCACACAAATGCATACATAAAGCTATATGGATATCACCGGACCACACCATGGAGAACCAGATAGATCATATTTATATCAACAAAAATTCCGAAGGACCATGTAAGATGTGAGAACAAGGAGGGGAGCTGACATAGCTTCAGATCACCACCTGGTTGTGGCCAAGATGAAACACAAGCTAAAGAAACACTGGACAACTGGGGGAATAGCATTACAAGGGTTCCATACAGCCTTCCGTCAAGATACTAACAAACTCAATGAATTCAAGACAGCTCTCAACAACAGGTTCCAAGTCTTACAAGATCTACTGAAAGAACAAGAAACTGCGATGGAGGACAACTGGAAAGGGATCAAAGAAACACTAACTTCAACGTATCAGGAGGTTCTGGGTCGAAAGAAACATCATCATAAGGAATGGATCTCTATTGGAACCCTGGACAAGATTCAAGAAAGGAAGAACAAGAAGACAGCAATTAATAACAGTCGAACGCGAGGAGAGAAAGTCAAGACACAAGCAGAGTATGCAGAAGCAAACAAGCAAGTGAAGAAGAGCATTAAAGCCGACAAGCAGAAATACATAGAAGGACTAGCAACTTTTGCGGAGAAAGCTGCAAGAGAAAGGAATATGAAACAACTATATGATACAACGAAGAAACTAGCAGGGAAATATAGTAAACCGGAGAGACTCCTCAAGGACAAAGAAGGAAAGACAATCACAGTGGTTCAGGAACAGAGGAAAAGATGGGCAGAAAACTTCGAGGAACTGCTGAATAGACCAGCTCCATTGAATCCACCGGACATCGAAGCAGCACACACAGACCTTCCTATAGATGTCACTTTACCAACGATCGAAGAAATCAAGATGGCCATCAAACAAATCAAGAGTGGGAGGGCGGCAGGACCTGACAATATACCAGCTGAAGCACTGGAATCAGGCATTGAAGTAATTGCATGTATGCATTACCTTCTATTCAAGAAGATATAGGAGGAAGAACAAGCACCGACGGACTGGAAAGAAAGATATCTCACCAAGATACCAAAGAGAGGAGATCTCAGCAAATGTGGGAATTACAGAGGCATCAGTTTGTTGTCAGTACCAGGAAAAGTTTTCAACAGAGTGTCGCTCAACCGGATGAAAGACACAGTAGATGCCCAACTTCGAGATCAACAGACTAGATTCCGTAAGGATCGGTCGTGCACAGACCAAATTGTGACACTACGGATCATCGTAGAACAATCAGTTGAGTGGGATTCGTCACTATACATCAACTTCATTGACTATGAGAAGGCGTTTGACAGTGTGGACAGGAGAACATTATGGAAACTTCTTCCTGAGAAAATTGTTAGCATCATACGGGATTCACACGACGGACTACAGTGCAAAGTGGTGCATGGAGGAAAGCTGATAGATGCATTTTCAGTACGGACTGGAGTCAGACAAGGCTGTCTACTCTCCCCCTTCCTCTTTCTTCTGGTGGCTGATTGGATTATGAAAACCTCGACATCTGAGGGGGTGCACGGAATACAATGGACATTTCAGAATCAATCAGACGATTTGCACTTCGCAGATGACTTAGCCCTCCTATCTCATACACACGAACAAATACAGACGAAGACAACTAATGTAGCAGTAGCCTCTACATCAATAGGCCTCAACATACACAAAGGAAAAAGCAAGATTCTCAAATACAACACGGAGAACACTAACCCAATCACATTTGATGGCGAAATTCTGGGAGGTGTGGAAACATTCACGTACCTGGGAAGCATCCTTGATGAACACTGTGGATCTAATGCAGATGTGAAGGTGAGGATCGGCAAGGCAAGGGCCGCATTCCTACAATTGAAGAACATATGGAACTCAAAACAACTGTCAATCAATATCAAAGTGAGAATCTTCAAAACGAACGTCAAGACAGTCCTAATGTATGGAGCTGAAACGTGGAGAACTACTACATCCATCGTCAAGAAGGTACAATTATTTATAAACAGTTGTTTACACAAGATACTCAACATTCATTGGCCAGACACTATCAGCAACAACTTACTGTGGGAGAGGTTAAACCAGCTTCCAGCTGAAGAGGAAATTAGGAAAAGACGTTGGAAGTGGATGGGACATACATTGAGAAAATCACTAAACTGCGTCACGAGGTAAGCCCCAACTTGGAATCCTGAAGGGAAACGGAATAGAGGAAGGTCAAAGAACACTTTATACCGGGAAATAGCAGATTTGAAAAGGATGAATAACAACTGGAAAGGATTGCCCAGGACAGGGTCGGATGGAGAATGCTGGTGGGCGACGAAGGGTAACAGGCGTAAGTAACACACAGACGACTCTGCTGAAATAAAATGAAACGCGCGTCCTGATTTCACTGTTAACGACAATCCACATACATTAATGCACCGTTGAGTTTGTAAAACATAGTGAATTATTGATTTTTATAATCAGAATTATAATTTAAAACAATATCTAAACTAAGCTGGGAATGAATCTACCAAAATTATCGCCAAATCTAATGAAGATATGGGACACACGGATATAACAAAAGCAGTAGGTGAACACTTACAGGCTGTGGACTCTCTCTTGTTTAGGTATTAAATTATCTAGAAAAAAAATTTTTAAAAAAATTGTTTGTATATTCTAGAAAACAGAAAACAAATCACAACATAACTGGCATTTTCTGTTAGACAAAATATGCCACTTAGTCGAACAGAACGTAAGGCATTTACGTTCTTATCGAAAGTCAAACATGAATGAAAATGTAAAGAAAATTCATGTAGATATATTTGTTTATGGTGCTGTTTATACAAATAGATCCGAATTTAAGCAAAGGTTGAAAATTAAATGCTGTTAAACATTCATCTTAGGTAGCACTGTGGTGTCTGTACTGTGTCAAGCCTACATGGGTTATTCTAGCCGCCCGATAGACCAATCTATTCATTCTTCATGAGTCACATTTTGATCTTGTCAACTATTCACTTATTAACATTAAATGCTTTTATGTGAGTCTATGCACGTCCATTGCTTATATTACTCATCACATGTCTTTAGCTTACTTTTGTTTAGCCATAAATGTTGAGTCATGCTTTATCAAATTGAGTTGGAACAGTTGTCTTCTGCAGTCTGCTTCTCCACTTCGTTTCTCTGATTGCCTCTCTGGGGCAGCGAGTACATAAAATATACGTATTCAAAATTCATTATCGTATTTGGCTTATTTTATCCCGTTATTCTCTAACGCGAATTACGTCGCTAATTTTGTTCGAGGGTTGAGTCAGAACCACAAAAAAGTGAATCAGGTTGAAGTATAACTACGAGCCCCTAAATCAACAGATGAGTTATGTCAAAATGGGAAAGTGAGATTTCCTTCTGTGGTTCATAAAATGTGAAATGTCATTGACTGGAGACTTTAACATATTTCATTTTTTGAACAATTATATTATTTTCTGGCTCTTTTCAACATCCTGTGTACCAAGTTAAAGGTTAAATTTTGTCACATCATGACCTCTTTATTAATATCATATTTAAACATTAATACAGCTAAATTTATTAACAAAATCCTACCTTTACTTTCTTGTTCTTGCACTTCTTCATCATCATTATCAGAAGAAGAGGAATTATATAATTCTTCCTGTAGAATGCAAACCTCTTCCTCTTCGTTATCGCTAGTTACAAAGAAACGATGTTGTTCTTCATCCATTGGGGAAGGATCAGTATCTACGATATTAGATGAGAGTGGTTTTATTCCACCTTTGCTTTCTAGTATATACTGTTTTTCTATAGTTTCTTTAGCTTTCAAAATCTCCCCAACCTTAGGCCATTGGTATTTTAACGTTCCACTACTTCCTTTTACTTGCATTTTAGATTTGGCTTCCTGAAGACCGTATTCAAGTGCTCTTGTCCACTTTGTTGGTTCCACTGTCTGGTGACCAGTATTTTGTTTGGTATTTGTTGGTAATATAGATTTGTTTCTAACATCTTTGATCAGAAGGCGTAATATGTTTATAGGATTGGCAAATGGAGCGATTTGCATAAGTCGAGGTAGATGTTCACATAGTGCACGGATCCACCACCATGAGGTAGTAGTACATATTCGGGTAGGTTCGTAATATTGATTCTATATTGAAAATATAAAACCGATAAACATTTGTGACATGACAAAACAAATATAGGTTCCAGAACATGAATAATATTTTAAAAGTATCTTAGCTAAATATGCTGGCAAATTCTCATTGTTTGTTTACTATGAGTAATAATGAATTCAAATATTGAATTACATGAAAAAACTAACATTTGAAAAACATTGGTATTTTACTCATTTAATTTGATGCGTTATAGCAATGCGCTTCAACAGTCTAGTCTTATCAAAATGAATAAAGTTGTAGGATTAAAAAGAAGGGTATCATAGAAAAAATTCAAAGCCTAACACTAAAGAGTGTACAGCAACTCTCCTACAGCCAATTTTGTCAAACCCTTTTGCTAACTTATTTAATAAACGATGTTATTCGGACAGTAACCATTCGTCTACTTCTTTGTATTATTATGATCACTATCATGTCTATATAATCGTGTACGCTTGATCACATGGACAGCCTACGCACAATCTCTCTCTAGCTTAAAGGTTGATCGTTTAAATATTGCTCGATGAATTACTCTCGTATATATATATATATATATATATATATATATATATATAGCCTTTGCCTTGCCTCGCTGTGCACTTGCATACACACACTAGCCTCTCTGCTCCGAATTCGCTCGAGTGCTTGTAGCTATGTTATCCGTACTATCCGCTAATAAATTGTAGTCACTGCTTATTATTGCCTTCTGAATTCATACACCATTGGGATTTATGTAATAATGGTTATCGAGGTGATTGATTAACGTAGCTAAGACACTACAAACGTAATCGAAAGCTTGTATCAATCTCAAATACATAGTCTGAGCTTTCAAATATGAACAGTTTATTGGGGTATCGCCTTTCATGGAATCGTCCACTATCAGATTATTAGTAATGGCCACGGGCGACCCTTGGTTTGCACAACAATGAGAATCAGAATGTTCCAGAAAACGAATGACAGGAATGTTATGAGGAACTCAAGCAATTATTTTATCTATTAGTAAAAAGACAGTTTGTCAAATTAGTCAACTTTTCTATAATGGTTCTTACCTTAATCGTAGTGTGATGACTGGAATACATGATTACCGATGAGTTTAGTTACGCATAATTAGGAGTTTATAAACAGCTAGTTCAGTTAATGAAGCCTTAATTGAAAGTTGAAAGGTAATTGTTTTTGAAGAAATTCATTCATACTTACCAATTGAGAAACAAGATTTTCCAGCTGAGCAAAACAAGCACTGACAACAGTTTCTAATTCAACAGAATGTTGAGCGATTGAGGCAAGCTCTTTTAACAATGCATTATCTTTCATTGCAGTTGATTCATTTTTCGAAAATTCTGGCTTATTTGTGATCGGTAATGCAAGTATTATAGCTGCAAATCTGTAAATAATGATAGAAAACTTATTCATGCAAACACAGAACAATTAATAGAAATCCGAATAAATAAATACTTCACTTAATTCTTAAGTCTTCAGTTTGCACAGACGTGGTATACTGCCTATAACCGTGTTCCAAGGATTTCGTTAATATCCTGTTTCAATAAAACAAGTGACGAAACTGTTCTTGGTTACCCGTAATGACTTACAACTAATACTTTGGAATTATCATTTTTCACTATTTCGTACTAATTGTCATTACGTTTTGACTCCCATGTTACTGTTATGTGTGACACTTGTGTAGGATTTGATTTGTCCTACAGGTATTCTACTAGGACTGTAAACGTGATACTGGAGACCCCAAAGTCTATGTGAAAGCTATAGTCAGAACAAGGACAACTTGGTTTTGAACTTTATTTGTTTCTAAACGTAAAAACAATTCGATTAGTACAATGATTAAAGGAATTATAATCATTAAGTGAAACGCACAAACATATCGACCAGTATTGCGTGTCTTATTGAAATGAATAAAAATCATGAGTCACACTAAAATGACAGGATAATAATGTCATTCAATCGGCAGGTTACATGCAACATGGATAGTCTACAGACACATCAGACCAGATTGACGTGATGGGAGCTTAAGCAACGATTTGATTGCTTAGTTATGGACATAAATAACGTCTCGTTTCTGTTGGTTCAGTAGATTAAGAATTGTCATATAGTTGACCCGATTGAATAATCTTCCGTCAACAACAAATGTATTCATCTTCAAATCAGTTAGAAATTTAAACGAGCATTATGTACCAAGGAGGTGATCATTTTAAATAAGACATAATTTCTGAATAAAGATGAGATATCTTGATTCATATTGTTACAGATCAAGATCAGTTCAATACACTACCCTTGAGAGAATCCATAGGGTCTTGGGATTTTTTAGAAAACAACCTACGTTGTGAAAATAATCATCATAAGTAAATTTTTGGAGCAATATGTAATTAAACGATAATAATGAACTACTCCAATTCAAGTTTTACATAAAACTCACAGGCGAAGTAGTTTACGAACAGCAAGTATCCTCGCCTCCTTTGATGGATTCTCTAAAGTTTTATCCAAGCTAGGAGGAAGAAGAGCTAGCGGCCATGTAATGAGGTATGGCAATATTGGGGATAAAATAAGACCACCGGTTATGCGAACGTCTGGATTAGGCCGATTCGAATTTACGGATGGTGGTAGATAAGAATATAAAACAGACTCCAGTTTAGTAACCAGCTTAAAAACGAAATATGTAAGTGAACACTTTGCAGTTGATTGAGGGGGCTGTAAACTATAAATAAACCAATGCAAATTTACAAGTCAAAAGTGACATGATAAAAAAATTTATTATACACGCGAAATTGAAAGTCCTACGGTAAGATAATATAGCTAAGTTGTATCTCACATTCCTCCCTGATAATATCAGAAGTTTTATTTGGAAATATAAATTAATCTTGATCGTTTCAGTGTTTTCATATGTCAGGTAGGCTATAGAGAGTATTCAGTAATTATATATTAGCTTTTAATATTAAATGATGTCAGTTGATTAGAGCACAAATAAAAAAATGAAGTGACTAAATTCATGAGCCCCGATTTTCTCCAAATTTCTAGGTTTGTTTTTCAAAACAGCTTTTAAGAAATTCATTCCTATTATTTACAGCTGAGTATTCGGTAAAAAGATCAGTTTTGCAGCCAAAATAGTTCTAAAACTTACTAGAAGTGAACTAACTTTGAAAGTAAGGCGTAATTATCATATCTGATCAATTTGTTAAGTGTGTACATGTTGTACAACAACAAGAATGGTTTTCAGTTGTATTTTCAAGATCGCTGTAGAAAAGGTGTAATACAAAATACCATCACTAGCTCTTAATATTATTTCGAATTTTTACAATTATCCTACCCGTTTGCTTGAGAAACTGTTTTTGATTCTAAACATTCATAGTTTCAAACTCTTGGGGCTCAGAAGTCATTACTGGTGAAGATGTGACAACTAATTCTTCAATTTTAACTATTAATAGTCACAAAGAAACATAATAAGAAATGGTGTAATTGTTTCAACAATTAACTTGAAGCTTACAAATTATGTTGAAACAGTATAAAGACGTTTATACATATAAAAAAAGGTATCAGTAACGTGGTCAAACTTTTAGTTAGAGCTTCGATTAAGGTTTAAATGATCATAAACTGTAACAAATATCCTGCGAAAATTATTTACGATTACTTGTTGTCGTTCTAACAGATTCTAAAGCGTATTTCTTTAAATGCTTTACTGATCCAACACGAAATAAAAAGACGTGAAATCAGTTCACGAATACGTTATTAACAAAATAATTATGAACAAATGAAATATTGTAAAAATTGTCATAAATTCAGTTATTTTGGTTTGAATGGAATTGGTACCTCAAACCATAAAAATTATTTAGTTTGTTTTCTGTAACAAATAATCAAACACGTCCTCAGTATTCGTTCATTTTTAACTGAGAACTAACTGAATTTTACAGCCCAGAGTTTTAATTCGTGTAAAAAGGCATTCAAGTATAAATTTTGTCTCCTGTGTTTGTATAAGCAACGAAACATGGATCAAAAGTACTAAAAACTTTCGAAATTAAATACGGTAAACCCAGGTGAATAAAGTGTTTTCAGAATTCACAACATATCATATCCTATCATTGTCAAGCGATTGTCTCATTCATCATAGGTTGAACATGATATGAATCACGTTTTACTTCCCTATAAAATGGTGACCCTAGACGTGGTGAATTTAAGTTATTTATTGGGTTTACCACTTTGTTCAGTCACATATATAAACCATATATACACTTGGGTTATGATACCAAATGAAATAATAACACAGAACCTAAAAGTAGACATCCTAATTGATTTTATCGGTCCAATTCTTACATGATAGTGTGACCACTGATTGCGAAAATTTCTAAGTTTAATAAGTGAGGACATTTTAATTTGTACGATATAGTGAGATCGATGGTATTGCGGATGGGAATCACTGCTCCCGTAGACCTCTTACATTTCTAATTTTATATGAACCTACTTTAATGGGTAATAATAACAACCAAAAAATGATTATAAGTTATAGACACATTGTGTAATATTACTGATTTTAATAGTTAAGTCAGTGAACCAGCTTATTTTCCAATAAGAACTTCAAAAAGCACTAGCGAATTATGAAAGTTGCTTCTATAATAAGAATAAAACTGTCTTTGTATCATGTATGGGTTAGTTAAGTGTTCATCCAACATAAGAGGATATGGGCAATTTGTTTGAGGTGTCGTCAAAAATAAGTTTAATGAAATCGGTGAAAACACTTTAGTTTACTTTTAGAGCGTGGTTAGCATGAAGAAGTTAATTTCAATAACTATTAGCAACACTGAAATGATTATTTAAAAATTTAAAACTAATCGACGGTGCCATTGTACTTTGTTCTTTGAGTAAACAAACTATAAGGCATATGAAACGTTCAGATAATTGTTACATACCATGATAAATATGGCTTCTGCGTTATCATCATTTTGTGAAAATCGGCGACATTCAGTATTGGCTCATTTGTAGGTCCAAGTTTCACGTCTATGCGTTGAGCGAATTCGACAACGCCTTTAATACATTCTACCTACAGTTTTTTTTATTAAATAAAGGATTTATTATCAAATCAATTTTAAGTTCCAAAACCTATGTGACATAAACTTAAATTAGTCTGCACTAATATTAGTTGCAAGTAGAGCGAGTGAAAATTTAGACTTTGAACACCTCTAAGTGGTTCAACTTACTGAAGATATCTATGTTAAAAATCTACTCAGATTTCTCAAAACCATGCAATCCGAACATAGCCAACCAACTGTAGGTTTGTTTGGTCTTTTGCTTAATAAATTAACTTCACAGCTATTGGCTATATACTATAACACAAAAAGCTGTTTTTTCCAGTTTTAGCAAAGTTAATCTTATGTTATTTAGTGTTTTCATAGGGTATTTTAAAGCACTTTCATTATTTTTACTGCCTAAGGGTTAGAGTGATTTCAATTCAATACGTTTAGGAGTTCAGTAATTTATTTTTCAAGATATTTAAAAGGTATTTTTTGAATTGAGGAATTACAAAACAAATTTCTAGACTATAAAAAGTGTTTTAAAATAGCAAACAATTTTTATTTCACACACATATTTCTCACCACTGATGTTTCGATGGGTATTTACAGTTATAAACTAAATGAAAATAACTTTTATTTCCTTAGAATTTAATTCAGAAAATAGATTATGATGAAGACAAGTATCAAGTATGCAAAAGATTCAAACCTAAGTTCACTGTCAATTTCGATGAATCCACTTTTCCAAATGCATTTAAAATAAACACTGAGAATAACTCACCTGAAGCTCCTCTAGAGCTACTGCCGGATAAACGAGGAGGTCTGAGAAGAGAGTCAGCAATCACCCTAAGCCAATGCTACCTACTTTCACCTTTCCTTTTTCTTCTGCTTGTTGACTGGACTATGAAGATCAATACATATCGAGAAGTCCATGGAAATCAGAGAAGACCTTGGATACAACTCGATGATTTGGACTTTATAAATGACTCAACACTTCTATCACACACAAAACAACAAATCTGGGTGAAGACAGACGATATAATAGCGGCTTCAGAAGAAACATGCACTTACAAGAAAAAAAGAAAGATTTTGAAGGACAGTACAGCGAGCACCAACTAAATCACACTTGATGGAGAAGCTCTGGAAAAGGAGGAAACTTTTACGTACCTGGACAACGTCAGTAATAAGTAAGGGGGATTTGGTGCAGATGTGAAGGCACGGATTGGCGTAGCCATAAGAACATCCATATAGCTGAAGAACATCTGTAACTCGAAACAACTGTTTCTCAACTCCAAAGTCATAATTTCCAACACATAGGTTAAAATAGTTCTATTGTACGAAGCTAAAACTTGGATAACTAACACAGCTATCATTAGAAATGTACAGGTATTTATCAACAGCTATCTATGCAAAATATTCCGAATCCATTGGTCAGAAACCATCAGCATTAACCTTCTGTGGCAGAAAACAAGTCAGATGCCAGTTGAAAAGGATAGAGCATCCTACCAAAACCATCAGACTACCTTATAAGGCAACCCCTAACTTGGAATCTTCAAGGCAAAAAGTTAAGATACAAAACAAAGACTATATAGAGCTGAAGTTTAGAGGTGGACATCAAGATTATGAGAAACACTTTGAAGGAACTGTAAAGAAAAGTCCAGAACGGAGTTACTTGGAGGCTATTGGTCGGAGCCTATACACCATGAGGGCAGCAGGCTTAAGTTTGTAATAAAGTGATAAGAACAGTTGCAGCAACCTCGTTATTATGATGGTTCGTCTGGTTTAAAAATAATTACATACATTTTGATTAATTTAAAGCTTAAACATTTATATAGAAGAAATTAAAGCGCACTTTCGTATTAGTAAATAGATGTTTAATATTGAGTTACGTGTATCATACCAATAAATTGAACAAACAAATGAATAGTGTCTTTTGAACGAACCATCAGTTTTGAACATGCTTTACAGGTGTACATCTTTTAGTTAGGATAGGATTCTCTTCGTTCCAATCTCTTTTTAAAATCTATTACGTTACATTTGAAATACGATGAGAATGCTTAAAATGACTTGCTTTAAATGTCTTTCTAAAGTAGATTATATTTGTACCAATTATCATGTTATTTTCGTAAACTACTATTAAATTGAAATAATTTATTCAGAATTTTTCAAATTTTGAGAACGTAAATTCTGTCCCAAAGATGAAGACATTTTATTTTTCAATGAAATTAGAAATCAACCGTTTATTTAGTAGAAACTGAAACATATCATATTAGCATATACAAGAAAAATTTTATAATGGATATAATAGCGCAAATTTTGATTGTTCCAAAGTAACTTACTACATCATTCGCATCTAGATCTAGCTTACGTTGTGAGTATGGCAGATTTGAAAAAGGATTAGGCCTCATATTTTCCCAGGTGCATGCTACGAGTGATAGATTAGACAATCTGTGTACAAGACAAAGGGTTCGCAAAGCACATTCTATTGACAAGGTACTGATAAAAAGAGCCGTCGTGCTATCCAGAATATATTGTTGGCAACATTGAAGCCACATTCTTGATATGTCCGGTGAAAACAAACCATAAAGCAATGCTACATTTAAAATGGGAACAGTTCTAAAAATCGCATATTTTTCAGTGAAACCAGGTTCTTCCTCTTCTTTTTGTAAAATTTCATCATACATGCATAATTCAGATAGACCATCACGTAAAAGCTTTAAAGTTGCATACGACATCATAGTTGGCGGATCCACCATATGCAACGTAATCATTTCCAATAAAAGATCAGCATCATACCATCGTATTAGCCTTCCGACATCATTAATGGTCTAAAGAAAAGAAACTGTTATTAATCTCAAAAGTCTACAATTTCGTGGCAAAAAATGAAACAGAAGTGTTGATTAAACTAACATGACAAAGAGCATCACCCTTTCATGAACCACAAAAAGCTACTATCAATACAAATAATCATTTCTTGGTATTCTAATAAAACAAAGAGATAAGTCTATCAAAGAAAAATTGTTAAACAAAAGACACTGTAAAACTCCTGTAAAAAGTAATTTCCTAAGAAAAAATACCTTGTAACTAATAAAAAGTCGGAAACGGAAATAAACGCAAAATCAACTGAATATGACAAAAACATGATGTCCCTCAATAAACAAAGTTAATACTCAGTGTGTCCAAAGCAAGAGTGAACAGCAGAAACGTCATCAAATAACTTGGGCTCCTGAAATATCAAGTTCCTAATGAACTATGAACATGAAAGGCAGTTCAACTACTTGTGTAATGGACGCTTCTCACAAGGATTTTTGTAAGCAGTGTGTAGCGGAACGTGGCGTCGAAATTGCAACAGTTGTCAGACGGAGTGAAGTTTGGGTGCATCGCAAGCACAGAGTTGACAGAACATTTAGTAACCAAACGAGAAGACAGTTCACATGACAGAACACACCAAAAGATGCGAATAAACGATTGCAAGCTATGTATTCGTACTATGTCGATAGTTTGTAACTTCTTGCAATAACTGTTACCTTCCTCTTGCCTATTGTCTTAATTCATACTTGATCATTGTCATAAAACGATGAGATGAAAAACCATATGCAAGAAGGCAATACAGGCAGGACAATACCGGATATTCAACAGTTTATATCCTGGGAACTACAAATGGTAACAGACGAAAATGTTCTTTATTAAAGTAAGAATGTTGTGTTAGGCAAATAATAAGTTAATAATAATTGGAAATTATCACTCAATGAGTTGTTAAATGAAATATCAAAAGAGTGTCCCGAAAATTCTAAACACGAAAATACCCAAAAAAAATATCGGGCATAATTCTCCTTTTCTCCATAGGAATGTAATTTCAGATTGAATAAAGGCTGAATAACTCTCTCGTAAATTACCTAATTTCAGTACGTAAAGCCAAACGCTGAATAAACCAGTTGAAAGTAGATCGATACCGTACTGAGGTCGCTTTCAGTGACATTTATGAAACAACATGCTTGTGGAATTAAGTACATATATATGACCACAGTGTACTTAAGGGGTTATAGAGGTTTCAGCTTTCGTCAGTATACTTAAACTATAGTAGCCTCTAAGGTGTTCAATTGACAGTGCATCTGGTTTCTTCAGAAGAAAACTTCGTTCAAACTTCTGAACACGTAGTTGGAATTATTTCATTGAAAACATTATGGGATAATTGTTATGTTAATGTCTTCAAAAAAGTGCCTATAAGCATTTGTTAGGATCTAAGTTGACTCCAAACAATAGTTACAGATAACTGATAGTGGTCAGCAATGTGACTTAAAAGTGGTTGGAAAAGACAACGTTGGATTTTTGTTATCAAACCTGAACATGGTTTATTTCCATCGATACAGTAAATATCTAATTCATGTGCGTACATATTTTTATTTTTGGATATGATCTAACAAAACAATTTATTAACCAATAAATTAATAATAGGAAAAATATGTATAACGGATACTTTTTGGGCTGAATGACGTAGACCATCGTTCTCATCTAATGTACACTCTACAGCTAATCGTAGTATACTGAACAACATAGATTTCATGCTGATAGAATTCAACTCTAAATGGCCAACATTTGTTTTACTCGTTGACGTTAATCCTGACACTATACTTAGACGTTTAATCCACGATTGAGTTTTGCTAACCGGTTGTTTGTCCTATAAAAAACCAAGAAAGTGAATCCACTTAAAGTATTATGCTATTGTTGACATCAACATTATCTTAAATACAACGTTAATCATCACCTTATAAAGAATCATTTATTTATTTTTAAGATTAACTATTTCAATATAACGCTAATATATTTAAACGATTCAAGAAGCAGTCAATCTTCATTCGCGGTCAAAGAGACAGAATTTCTAGATTTGCTTTATGTCAACTGTTTTTTTCTATTATACTGGTGAGCAGCTTTAGAGAAGTAGTATCTAAAGATCTTATAAAATATCGATACTTCTAAAACCCAATCTTTATCAAATTATGTGTGTGTGACGAAACGGATGCCGAAATTAGATGAACTCTTATTCTGTTAGGGCGAAAAAAGTGAGGTCTTACATAAATGAAGATTCATTATATATTTGGATTGAAAATTTTGATAACCCCTTACTAGCAGTTTGACTAATGAAGTAATATTTATGACAATGCTGGGGCAGAAATGTGCGAAGTAATGTATTTTGACAAGTTAAAAAATTTCCGAGGTCTGTTAACTTCTTTTTTTTAAAAATCTTGTTGAAATATTACATAATTAAGCAGTTGATACTACTGGAAATCATAAAAGTTTGTAAGAGAACTTAAATAAACGGTAAGATGAAAATTTTCGTTCATTATATTTTAAAAATAAAACTATTAAATTTAATTGTTGAAAAAAAGTGTGCGTTTTGAAGATCTCCGGAAACTTGTGAAGGCGCATTTTGAAACTTGTGATCACAAAGCCCAGTGAATGTAATGAAGATTCACCATAGTGACAAGAAGGATGAACTATAAATATTACTTGTATGGTACTGACAAAGCTTCATCATTCATAAACACTTTCGTTTATAAGAAAATTAAAAAAGAATCAGAAAATGATTTGAGACACTACGTATCAATATTTAAAAATCTAATTCAAACCTTTTAAATAGCATAATATTAATATTAATTTATTAATATTCTAAACAGTACCAAAATAATTATGTTTTAATAGTGTCTTTTTAATCCAAATCACAGAAACATATCAAGTGGGAGCTGAATAAATTAAGATGAAGATGGACGTAAATGCATCAGATTTAATAAATAAAGATCATCGTATACTAAACAAATATCTGGTTGATATTCAGCATTTCCGAACACTGTCGAACATGAGCTTGGTGTTGTGTGCAGGAAGGTAACAATCTTATAAGTCTGGCAATTGGTCAGTTTAGATAACCTTTACTAATTTTTCTGACTGAATAGATAGGTCAAATAAAAGGAAGATTTCCGAAAATTCGAAATTTACAATTAAAATAAACATTCAGAAAACGTAAACTTACTTTTCTTTCGTTGTCGAGCACTCGGATATTTTCTAAAACTGTTAAATAAATGGACTTTTGTCTAGAGCTTAATTTGCCACCCTGTTGAAAGCTGAATAAACGAAAGAAAGGACTGAGATTATTATTCAATGATATCACTGGATGATGATCGAGCAAAATTGCAAACTGATTGGAGTTGGAGAATATGAAACACTGGACTTCGATCCATTACCTGATAGTAAAGTGCTCTACAGGAGACTTAAATATTGTAGGTTCGATCTAGCGTAAAGTCGAAGGTGTGGATTAAAACAAAAAGAAATGGTGGATCAATACTGCTTGGTTTCTAGATAGCTTCGCAGTTGATACTATATCGTGATGGGAGCAACATTTAATGGATACAACAACAACTTAGAAAAGAGAAGTATCTGTCTCAATCCAGTTGATTTTTTACAAATCCATAGGCTAGATAAGCTATTAAGATGGTGTCACTGATCAGTTTACATATCAAGTGAGGTGTTATTATAACTAATTCTGTTATCATGATGAACGTAAAAAATGACATTTATGGATGATATCATTTTAGTCATGTACAGAAGGATAATATTTCCTCGAACCATCTTAAAGTTCCTCTTCTAAAGGCTTTTCATCAATGTTTACTTCAAGGCAGAATTATTTTATTGGTCAGCTTAGTTTATAATGTATAAAATGTATAAACAAAGAATGTTGATTAACCAAATTTAATCGTTTATGTGTGAAAGGAGAAATCGTGGAAGAAACTGAAATTTTACCCTATTTCTTTTCATTAAATTTATTATCAAGCTGTACAGTTTATCTAACTGAAATTCCTTTTCTTATAAAAGTAATTAAGAGTTGAATATAAACATAATTAGCTGCTTTCGATCGCTCAACTAAACTACACGGTATTTTAACGTTGATTAAAGGATCTTTTCAGAACAATAAAAATTTTTTCGGCTACAATTGTTTAAAATAATACAAGCTTTGGTTAACCGGAATAAGGCCGCCGTATGCAAAATAAAACTTTTCGAACTATATATTTAAACTGGCCTTAACATAATACTATTTTTGATGATAATAATTTCATTTAATAAATTATTATTCTACAGAATATACTGGTTCATGAAATTATGTATCGTTTTAAGCTGACGTTTTACTGAGTTGTGATTTCATTTAGCACTCTCCCCCCAATACATTCCTTTGGATTTAATGATACAAAAATAGTCATTTTAATTTGTTTATTACATTCACACTGTAACTGACATTTGCATAGTAGTCTTGTATCTATAGTTTATTTATACTCATTCTATAGATGTTATGCCATCTTGTATGTTTAACATTTTACATAATAAATGTTATAGTTTTCATTATTATTCTGCCAGTGCAACTCATTGTTGAAACTTTCTCGCATGACTAAATCATTATACATACATCGATATGCAAACAAACATTTTAATCATAAATTCATTGAAAGTGAATGTCTTCATTAAATTCCACTGTTTGGTATTATAATGATAATTATTAAGTCATCAAAAGAAAAACTGCAAAATGTAAAATGGCCTCAAGTAAACGATATAAATTTACTTACAAAGTTGGCGAACTTTCAACAGGTTGTGACTATAAGGAAACCAAAATTAAACAAAAAGGAAATAACCTAGCTATCAAAATGTTAAAACTAGTAACATTTATTAGTAATTTTCTAAAATTAACGTTCTCCTTGTTTAAGGTTAGCAATTCCTACATATGTATTGATCTCAGATTGATAAAACTGTTAGTTATCTTTGTCTTTTAAAATATATTCCTAAAAAAATTTATATGGTTTGTGGAGAATGTAGTAATTTTAATAGTTGAATTCATGAGTCGATGCCGGCTTAGGGGTCTAGAGGTTAAGTGTTCACGCGCGAGAACGAAAGTCCCGCATATATCTATCTATCTATCTATCTATATATATATATATATATATATATATCCAGATACTGCTCACCCTACACTGAGTAGAAAATACAGGGAGTCATATCACTTCAATTTTTTAGTCAATGTCTTCGCAAATTCTTAAGAAACGTCAAACATTCTCTCAAGAGTTGACTGTACTGACATATTATAAAGTATACAGGTTTAAGTTTATTCTGAATCCGAATAATAGAAGGGTTTAAACACAATGTTTATCTACTGTAACCATCCATCAAGTGATCGTATGATTTTGTCTACGACACGGTCTTTTAAACACTGTCTTAGATGGCTTGAACGGTGTTCCACCGTTCTCGGATGAGCGCATAAATTGACGATGCTAGAAATAGGTGGAAACAAGTAGAAAGGTTGGTGTAAAGAATTGATGTTTTTTGGTCCATCACAGCTTTCAGGTTGAGGCCGCAAATATCATGTAACATAGTAGTTTGAGATCGAAAATAGGAATCAGTGCAGATTTTGCTGTAGTTTTTTTGTAACGTCCTTAACAGTGGCTAGATGAACTAACTTACTTCATTGGCAAAACAAAAATGGAATTGTCTAATTAGATAAATACTCTAGTATTTGTAACGAAACTATGATCCATCCCAGTTTTTATATGAACAACATTATATTACGACTTATCTACAGGTAAACCACCGTAACCTTGTTAATCTCTTCACTTGAAGCAAATCCATTGCATTGACAAATGCAATGATTAAAAGAAGTCCATAATTAAGCGTTTTTAGAAAGCCATAAAAAAATCCTGGATACTCATAATAGCAAGCTATATGCCATAAAAATTATACGTTAATCATTCTGCTACCCACTACTTAATGATATTGAAAGATCGACAGGATTTGATAGAATCTAAAAATACTTTCACAGCTGAATAAACCAGAGCAGACTACCTGAAACTTACAATTAAAGTACCAATTCGCATAAAAATGAACAGACTTAAGATAAAAGATTAATTTTTTTTCTACTGGAAACCTAAATGTTCTTTCAGATGAACTTAAATACAAAGTGTCACCATCCAAAATAATAGGACGGCTATATATATATATATACTCAAAACCTATGACAAGGCTAATTTTATATGATAAACCAACCGATGCTGATGATTTATTAACTGGAGCTCGACGATCCGGATTCGAAAAAAGAACAGGAGGATTAGATTTTGGTACAGGACTGAAGCCAAATTGAAGTAAATTATTATTTGATGATGTACATAAGGTTCTTTGAGAATAATCATCTAAAAAGTGCAAACGATTTAGAATTGTTTATCTCACCAGTTCAAAGGGATTTTACCTGTAAAGGTAGGGCTGATACAAGAATCTTCAGAAGTGATTGGGCTACAACCATCAGCGTCTAATTCGTGAAGAACTTTAAGATGAAGCCTAACTAATGAACGTGCGACTAAATAATACATGCGCATGCGCCCTTCACGCCATGTCCAACTTAATTTGGAGCGCACAGGCGAAGGCATTTCTGAAAAAGAAAAATACATAAAATGGAAATAGTTCAACATATTCTAATATAATTATAACATTTCCGCGTTGTTAACATAACAAAGACGACTATTTTATGTGATTCTTTGATTCATTTTGAACAAATACAGTGAGAACAATTAATTTATGATGAATCTCGAACATGATATATGAAATATTATTAAATATAAGTAAAAAAATTTACAATCGTACATTGACATGCATTTAGACATAAGGATTTAACTTGGTGATTTTATTCATGTTATATCGTCACTATAATAGCATAAATATAGAACAAAGAGAATGCCTACATAACATCAGTAAGTATCAGCTGTTTGACTGCTTCATGTCGTAAAGGTTTACAGATAGGTTGAATTATTGACAACTATTAAGTTAATAATTAGATATTTTATTTGCTTCTAATGATTATTTTATAAACCTATGAGTAAAATAAATATCGAATGAAATATTTAATGATGTTTATTTTGCTTGGTGATATTATTTTGATTAACGTAAGTATCTGTGAATAATAATTATTAGATAAAATTGCTTATTATTCTACTTACCACGCGGTGTGGTAGTTTCCGTTTCGTTTATTTGAAATAATAGTTTTGAAAGAGGTGATAACACAACATCTTGCTTAACTTGCCACTTCTCCAATATTTTATTCAATAGGTAACGAATACGATTGGGATTTTTTGAGGCACTGATGACTTGTAAAGTGGGAAAAATTAACATTTTGACATAATTATTAGCACAATCATTTGTGGTTACATAGAATCTCAAATAATGTGACGAAACTATGAAATCATGTATCAGTTGTCGTCAAATATATATGACTGGGAAATGGACATGACAGATCCAGCTGATTCCTACAGGTTTGGAAACTCTCACCAGTGCACGACCCCGCCAAGGATTGAACTTAGGACCTTCAGGTTTCGCAGTGAGTGCTCTACCTTGATCCTTTTAGGCAAGAGTCGAGTGATTTGCATTTCTAGTCTCAATCAATTTGTAATATATCTCAACTATCATTTACTGTCGTCGGTTATGACCGTAAAACTCAATATGATTAAGAACAAATAGTATCAGTTTGTTGCTAATTAGTTTCCAGTGGTTCTTTAAAGAATGCTGCTTAATGGCGATAAAACACTTTAAGTTAGCAATATACTCCAACATTTGCACGCTATCAGAGCTTCTGAAACATCTTTAAATAATTTTAGGATTTTACGTAATGTTTTTTGGAAGTATAGACCTCATGTCTTTTTGAAAAAAAAACATACTTGTAGAAACTTCGACGATATTGCATAAATTCTGTAATAACTGAAATGTGTTGAAGATATCGATTTTCAACAGTTCGTGAAGAAATTTGCTATTACCTATGGATTATATGTGAATCACTATCAATGGTATTTAATGGCATCACACTGGACTAGGTATTTATTATCAAAAAGTATCAACAGACATCATATGATGAAATTGCCCTGGTTCGCATTGTGATACAGGTATTTAAAAAGACACAAATTTACATTTTATCTGATATACAACAAGTCCCTAAAAATATTATAAGAATCATGTGATAGATCCTTCTAAAATGTCTTACATAATGTCAGGTACAGACTGCATGCACTGTTGCGGACATATTGAGATGAATGACCCAAATAAAAATTAACTAAACAGTTCTGTAAGTCCCCAGTATTCGAAGGCAGACTGGTTTCACCAACTTTCTAAAATTAACATATTAAAATTTTATGATTACATTGGTATTTTACTCAAAAGAACGGTTGCTGAATAAGAGACTTTATGTAAACACATCAAACTTTAAAATATTTTTGAGTAACAACTTAATTTTCGCTCCATATAATTGTCTACTATTTGCGTAGCTGTATGCAATCCAAGCATTATACACTTAGACGTTTCTGAGAGAATATCTATTGGAACGGTTGATTTCTAGTCTAGGATTTAGAGCTGGATTTAGAAATAAGAAATACAGAACACATTATACGTGCTTACTCGTTACCAACAAATTATTTTTAATCAAAATTGAATCACAACTGAAAGTTTGTGTTTTCCTAAAATAACCATGTTTTATCACTAAGTGAATTTGGTACGTTTGTTCTGGTTGGCGAATAGGTGTATATTGATTTTCACTTACTTGTTTGTTAAACTCGGAAGATATAAGAAACATTTTGAAACAGATTTTGTCAAGTGTAAAATAACACGAATGCTGAGCATAATTTCTTTCTATTTACATTCACTGTATAAAAATATTGTGGTTGGAGTTAAATTCGATTAGTGAATATATGGTTCTTTTACTGTTTACAATATATCGTAAAAGTAATTTCCGATTCCAAGTGTAGAGTAAGTATTACTTTAACTTCATATTCATTCATATTTTACAAACATTAAATTGAGTCATCAAAATTGTTTTTTATAACTGAGTTTCTCCTTATATAAAAAGGACTCATGGAAGTAATTGGAGGCATTTTTATGAAGCATAAGTCAATTTTTATAACGTTTAGGAATAATTCATAAATGACTCAAAAATATGGATAACGATACCTTTAAAACCTTAGGTATCATGATTATACTGTTTAGTAAGCGCCTGGAAACACTCTTACAGGGTAAGAATAAACACAATGTTGAAAAAAACAAATTGTTATGAATAATACTGTAGAAAAGAATTTTCAACCACATTGGTGATTTTGATAACATGGAAAAACTTACTTTAATTAGAGATCGACAAAGAGTTAGGAGACTTTCATTGAAATATGGGTTACTTTTCCAACTTTCGAAATTCGAGGGCTGCAAGCAATCAATATAATTGTCTGATAACTAAATTTTTGAGTTATTAAAGGCTTCAAATAAAGAATGTATGGTGAAATATTGAGTCTGGTAAAAAGTAAAATATACAATGCAAAAATAAAGCCTAAAATTGTATTTCTTTCCTTTGTTGTTTGATCTCGTTAAAGCATTTGATTTTTCTTTTAGTTAACTAACAAAAATTAAAGAGAAAAGACGTATTTGAGAAAAAAGTAAGCAACGATTATTATAAATGGACTTGAAGATGTCAAATTAGATACTAATTACTCCAAGTGAAGGCTACTGTTCTAAAAACGGTTAAAAATCTAGTGTGTCACTTAATTACAGAAACGCATAAGTGAAAAGAAATGTTCCTATATCAAGCAAATAGCCATGTCAGTTATGTGAAAACTTAGACATTGGTTGATTTATGAAATATTTATTAAAATATCATGACCTTATTTAGGTATGTCAATTAATGTAAAATCTTTTTACTAACTTTAAGAATAGTACATTAAAAGAAAGTGAAAATAAAAGCTTACTGAGTTATCTTGGTAGGTTTCAGATTGCTTATCCGCGTTCATGCATAAATCAGTTACAGTTTGCAGAAGAACTTCTTTAAATGTCTAATGACGTATACACAAACAAACACTGATAATAATATTAATGATGTTACCAAAATTATTATTATTATTATTATCAACAATTATATAATTAGGGTGTTTATTGATTGTATTAGATCTAATAATTTCGAGTGGCGTTTGATGTAGCTGGCATACAACCTCGACTGTTGATTCCAAAACTATTGTTCACTTGAATCATTTCAAATGTCTCACCATGGATAGATTTGATGTGATGGTGGCACTTGTTAGTGATTCAGAATACACACTTAATAAATTACTTTTCCTCATAAGCTGATTCTTTAGGCTTATTCTTAAAGCTTACAGTGAAGTCGTCGATTAATTGTAAAATTCATTTTAAATCACCGTAAGATTATGAATTAAATAGAAAATAATCTTGTAGTAAAACAAATTTTTGTAATAACTCTATTCACTAATGCGTTTCGGAATGAAACAGTTTGGGCAGTGAAAATAGCACACCGAACCTTGCTTTAAAGATTTGTATTGCTGGTGATAGGTAAAGAGTTGGCAAAAAAGTACTAACAGAAAGGCTATTAGTAACTGGCTGTAAACAGTTCCTGATTGAACTCAGGAATCCCAATCTTGAATAGACAAAACTATCACTACTAATCTAGTCTCAAACAGAGCAAGAAAAAATTTTTCAGGTACCTCAGAAAGAAATTTCTTTCATAGTGAGGAGTACAGGATAACTCCAACTACACACATGCTTCTGATAGACGTTCAGCAATAGTTTTTAATGATTAAAATGCTTTACAAGTCAAAGTTTTGGACTGATGTGAACTTCAATTAGCTGAAATTTGAGAGATTTATCAGAACACTTTAATTGATTCTGTTCACTAAATTGAAAAAGTGCAAATTAAACAAAGTTTTCGAAAAAAAATACTATTGAAACTTACATCATTCGAACATCGACTGAGGCAGGTTAGATAAACTCTGACTGCAGCTTTTCGCACAATGAAGTGATTACTCTGAAACAAGTTGGTAATCATTGTACTCAGTCTTGGAAACAACTGATTCTGAACGTACTCCTATATATGTAACAAGCGGAAATAAAAGTTTATTCTTTGGGGTGCGTTAACATGTACCTAAATGGTTGCAGAAACAAATAAAATCAAATGACCCAATAATAGTAGAGGATAAAAATTCATCATCCTCTATTGCCAAACACATAGTTGAAACAGGTCATAAGATTGATCTTAACACGGCTTTTGTGGTGTTGTACAAAAGTGTAGAAAGGCGTATACAAAGGTTTATTAAAGCCTCAACCATAAGAAAATCCACACCCCCTTTGTGTGTTCATAAACAGTTTGTTCTCACCTTAAACATACCCTGAAAATATAAGCTTATTAACCAGAATAATGAGGTTTCAAATTATTTTCTTTATTATCCTTGTCTCCTTTTACTATCCATTTGTCTAGTTGACTATTTTTATATATAAATTTTCTTAACAAGTATATTTGTAATCAGATTGTTCGAAATGTATTGCGCTAATATATTACATAGTTCTGATAATCTTCGTCTTCTTAATACACTATTGGAATTTATCAAAGAGACTAATTGCTTCAAAAGTTTATCAGCTTACAGAATATTACATTAATAGAATTTATAAAGGGCTAACAAGTTTGGTAATAAAATGGTTTATAACTTGTTTGCTTACCGCTGAAAATTTACAGGCAGAAAGATTCGTTTTTGACATAAGTGTGTTTCCAGATAACGATGTCCTTGAATCATATAGTTGCTCACTAGGCACCAACCTTCTCAGCAAAACATTAAGTACTGAAAACAGTAATGAAATATTTTTATAATAACCTATTAGTACTGTATAACTTCCCATGTACCACATAAAAGAAAACAGCCCTCAAGGGAAAAAATGTTTCAGCAGAAATAAATGTTAGTAACTAAAATGGAATAAACAAATGTCGTTAATTGCTAATGTAAGGTCTAAATACAACGTTGGAATAAATATTAAAAACATAATGAGTATCACGCTACTCAAAAATTATTTGAAACTACCCACTAAGCGGTAGATCTGAAGAAGGCCTTAGAACACCATGTTAAAAAATGATAATTATTACCTCAATTAACAATATTCTTGTTTATGATACTTAGTTCCAAAATATGTATTCAATCTAATGGCTTTTATAAAATATCAATAAAATCTATGCTAATTTATCTTTTAAAGTATTTTGGAATGAAATGGAAATTATATATTGAGTTCAACGGGCTCGAATTGTTTTTTTGAGGATTATGACTCACTGCGATAAGATGTTTGCTTTATTTTAGGTATTCAAATATTACCTTTGTAGCAGATTTATTGTGAACACTTTTAAAACTATTAACTTGAAGCAGTAATAGCAATAGAATCGAATTTGGAAAGTCTCTCAGGAAACTTATTTGTATTCCTACCAATAGTACTTTAGGTAAAATAATATAACATACAACAAGTTAATTTTCTAAAGCAAATATTTATTTTCAAAGACAGAGTTACAATGGAGACGTTTTCAATAGAAACTGGCTTTAACAATAAATAAATGATGAAACGTTATCTTAGATTTCTTTAGTATCATTATATTGAGAAAACTTTCTTACTATCTATGACACCTTCAGTTACTTCACTAGCACAGACTTCTGGTTTCTCCAGTATCTGAAATTGTGAACGAATAAAATTATGAATTAGTCAATAAATTTTAATGAAGTTATGGCAATAATTAAAATGTTCCACTTCAACTTTTTTTATGATCATGACTTATGAGTACTTGTTTTTAACCACAATGGTTTTACTAATCGAATAGATGATATATATATATATATATATATATATATATATATATATATATATATATAGTTGTTATAAAGTGTGAACTGATATAGTTTCGCTTGTCATGATTATCTTGCACTGTATACGTAGTATTCAAGCTAATGATTGACAATGAAAAGCTAATTAACAAAAAATGAACAGATGTTGGGTGTGAAAGAAAAAAATTATGATAAGCAGCTGATTTGAGCAAAATGTACCAGGGCATAAAATAATATTTCTTTAAATAGAACTTAAACCTTTACAAAATTGTCCTAATGTTATGGTCTTTTCCTGGAGATAATATTAATAGAAACAAGGAAAAGAAACGTAAAGGTGTACATTTGAAACTTGATGAGACTGTCTCAGACGAATACCCGAATAATTGATATCAAATAATGCGAACTGTGAAATTGAAAATACGTTACTGAAGATAATTCACTTAACTTTGTATTTTGAATAAGTGGTCAACACAGAATGATTGTAGACCAAAGACGTAATGCTTTTTTTCTTTTTTCTTAAATGAAATCTATCGGATATAGTTTACAAATGGTCAGTGAAGTAAACAATATCAAAGATTTGTGCGATCACACGTCTACACAAAGAGGGCTCATCGCATAATACTTTGTTCATGTTTGAAATTTTATTTCAGTAATTTATTCGTAGTTTACGAGGATTTCGTCTTTAAAGTTTAAATTGATTATACATATGTAATCGTTGCTACACTGATAATAATTTAGAGCGTTGATATTGTTGACATAATCGTTGGTCAGATTTAACTAACAAACGGAATAAATCTTACCACGGCTGAAGATATGTCCTGCTGCTTAATTCCAATTTCAGAACATTATTTACATCAACTGTTCCTAAATATTTGAATACAATGCATCACCTACATACGTCTCTAAGTAATTGCTTGCTGTTAATGTGAGTTTATTTCAATAAAATCATGAAATTATATATATATATATATATATATATATATATATATATATAAACTACATTCCTTTTGATTTACTGCGATTTAATTATCATAAACACTACCAAATATTACAATTGTGACTGTAATTACAGTGATTGTCATTTGAATGACCTTAATTCAGGCAGATTTATTCATATTGGTTAGAAATAAAGCAATGCTAGTTGAAGAAAAAAAGAAAATGGCAGACCTTGGTTCAGTGTACTAATATTGGTATTGTATTTACGCATACAAATAGTATTATCACTACTTAAATTGAATAAGACCTATTTGAGGTATTCTCATATGTTTAGAACAATCTGGGTTATTTTAATTGTTATTATTTTTCATGCAGCTTGATTTTCACGCATTTCAGAAATAGAAGAAATGAGACAGAGAGAAGATATTGATTTTTTAAGAAACTATTAGAATATATAAGCGTCAACCTAAAGTACTGACCTATAACAAAACAGAAAGTATATTGTAATCATTTCAAGGCTAAACTCACTAACCAACGAGTACTGATAGTGTGATAAGTGTTACACAAGCTATAGTATTAAATATTAATCTGTGTATAATCTTATATACTAAGTAATCTACCAAAGCCCTGTCAAAATCAGTTTACAGATTATCAAAACCAGATAATCTAATCAACATAGCATTAAAACAAGAAAGTATTTCAAAGCTAATTTGTTTGTGAATATTATAAAGAAAATTGATCTTCATTGGTGTTTAGACATAAGAAAAGAAACATGATTCTATAAACTGATAAGAATAACAACTTATTTCTGCCTATATTATATACAGTTGCTTACTTAAAACACTAATCACGGGTAAATAAGTCTTACTTCATTTATTGTACTTACACTATTCACAAAAAATGGTGAATAATTACTATCAAAACTGGATATGCAGCAAATAATTTAGATCATGTCTCGAAAATGTTGAGAAAATTTCATTACGTTCAACAGTTAAAATATGTATATCTTGATAAAAATCTTATTCAATACATTCGAATGTATTATAACCTCTATATTTGTCAGTATACTGACACAATGAACATTATTCGTCAAAGGAAACTGTTCTAAAAGGCACTCGAAAGGTACCTAATTTATCAACTTTTAAGATAAACTGCAGTGTACCAAAGAATTTGGAAGTTTAGCATGATTACCATGACTGTCTTTTCACTTAAAGGTATTTACTACTTAAACAATATACGTTTTATCCTGAAATAAAAGGAAAACTCTCTGAAAAAGAAACTAATTTATAAGATTCGATTAAAAACAGGTTTAAACATATACAAAGTATTGAAATCAATTTACGTTCAATTTAAAAACCCACTCACTCAGTAAATTTCAAAGGGTAATATGAAAGAACATATCTGTTGTGAATCGGGATGATGTTTCACTGGGATCAAGACAATGACTTTATTAACATACTAGTGCTGACAGTTGGACAGCATAAGAGTTTAAGCTACTAAGTTTTGCAAGACAGTAACTGTATAGTGATCAATAATTTTTGACAATAAACTAAATAAATTTAAACTGAACTATATTTATATAAATCTCCAAAAACCTATTACTTAGTATTTAGTTATTTTATTTTTCATAAATTTCTGTTACTTCAGACAGTAAGTCTCTACGTAAGACGCCTTTCATTTTCCCCTCAGTAAAAAATAACTTTCTCGTTGAATTCGGTGCTCTACTAAGGTGTTAAGTTTATGCCTTATTTTCAACGACATTGTAAGTGCATTTATAAACTAATGTCGGTGATCGTAAACTATTTTCTTTCAACTATTCCAATAAATGAAGAATATTTGAGAAAACAATTGTTTTCAACAACTTCATCATCAGGCTCTACAGTTATAAGTCCATAATTATTATGATATTTTACAAAGGCCAAAATGAGGCATGTATTAATTTATTTGATAATGTTATATGTTAAAAATGGTGTATGGTTGCATCTGTTACGACATATTCTTTGAAATTCTATTATTTGTAAATTAAGAGGGGATTTAATGAAGGTCAAAATGATTTGTAGTAGAGTGTCCAGTCACAATCAGTAGAACAGTATTATAGCAAAAATGAAAATGCCAAAAAAATTGTGTGAATAAAATGCATAGTAAGAGAATCTCATTTTATCAATCGAGATAATAATGATAATTAGTAATGGTAATAATAATAATATTGTTGTGTGAATATAATACGTTATAAGAGGGGCGTTATCAAAGTAATTACGATAAACGAATTGGGAATGATGGATGTGAAGATTAAGGTAGGGGTAATAAAAAAGGGGGGATAAGAGGCTTATAATATTCATTTTACGTATCCGATGATCCAGTCGTAGGTCAAGGTAAAAATACAGGCTGGATATACCTTTTCTGGATACATAAGTTTGGTTTTCTGGGGTTGATCCAGATGGCTTCGGCTATCTATCTAGCTCATCGAGGTAAATTTTTCTGAACTTCATATAAAACAGAGAACGCTTCCTCTATTTTGATATGGTGTTCACTATCTACCAAGTGAGAAAGAATGGTGCTGTTAATCGATTTGGTGACTCCTTTTCCCAACCATGCTGGTACATGTTCACGAATACGCAAGGATTAAGCCCTCTGAGTACGGTCTATGTAACTAGCTCCACAGGAGCAGTTGAATTGATATACACACATGAAGGAGGCCATCTTCGGTAACCTACCCTTGATTAGTTGTGTGAGTACTGCTTTAGTTGAGAAAATTATGTGTAGCTTGGCGACGTGAAACGTCCTTTCATTTTTACTATAATACTATTCTACTGATTGTGACTGGACACTCTACTACAAATCATTTTGACCTTCATTAAATCCCCTCTTAATTTACAAATAATAGAATTTCAAAGAATATGTCGTAACAGATGCAACCATACACCATTTTTAACATATAACATTATCAAATAAATTAATACATGCCTCATTTTGGCCTTTGTAAAATATCATAATAATTATGGACTTATAACTGTAGAGCCTGATGATGAAGTTGTTGAAAACAATTGTTTTCTCAAATATTCTTCATTTTTGAATATTCTATGGGGATCTTTAAACTATTCCAATAAATCTTCAGATTTGTTTTGTGAAAAACCTGGTTCTAAGGACAAGATAAAGAAGGGTTAACTCCAGCCTAAGTTAGTAGTATATTAATATGTGAACATGGCATGAGTCTCAAAATTATCATTCCCTGTTAAATCATTTATTTTGTACATACGGTTGCAAACTTCCAGTTAGGTTATTATTTTATGCTTTAAGGTCTTAATATTTTTTTAAGCTCTTTTGCCTACTGGTCGAGAAAAATGATAAATTTCAAAAGCATAAATCAGTCAAATATTTATACAAATCAGTAATAAACACACACTTATTAGATAATTTTCATTTGGGGTTTCAGTACTTGAACCAATGTACATAAATACTAGGTTTTA
>NW_017385988.1:1943011-1971873 GCF_000237925.1 Schistosoma mansoni | reverse complement strand
ATAAATCACACAGATTTTATCCATGTTTCCACTTGCTTTTAACTTTGAATAAATTATACATAATTATAGCTTTAAGTAATTTACTAATAATTATGATGAATTTTGTCCTAAATAGAGAACAATTTTTAAAATCCTTAAACTAATTATAACTGAATTATATATTTAAATCATGACTAGATAAAAAATGAAATATTGTGGTGTATGCTACTTACGTTAACAGAAATAAGTAGTATGTAACATCGATCAGAAGTGGAATGTCTGTCAAAATAAAATTGAGATTACCAGATCTTTTTTCAATCAAAGTTCCTCTCATTTTTCTAACGTAAAAGAAAATTACAGGAAGACCTCTACTGGCTTTTATTATAGCAATATCGGATCATGTCTCAAGTCACTGCGTCATGCTGTCTATAGAATCTCAACTACAGTGTAATAAAGGACCAACAGATGCCAGTCCTGGACAACTTTCCTTCATAACACGGCACCATGTCATATACTGACATCACGGCCTAACATTATTTGGACAATCTGTATAGACTGGGAAGTATTGATTAAATATTCGTTTTCTAATTCAGAAATGTAATGTTACAAAACTATATACTTCATCACAGACCAAACTTTCAGACTAAGCTTTCAAGTTTATTAGCAAATTAGTCATTATTTCAATCAATTATGTTTGGCAAATGAACAGATCCTTATTATCGATGGCTGCGTCCTGATTGGGTAGCTGAATGATAATGTTTACCATAAAACTTAATGGTCCTTGATTTGACCTGATATCGAGTGAAGAATTTTGAACTAGAACTAAATAAAAATTCAGTTCATTTACATTCCTAGGATTTTAAAATGTTAACCTATCCAATGGTTAAATAACCATTGGAGTCGGTGAATAGTGTGGGGATTAAAATGTTGAATATTTCAACCAATTCGATGCGACTCAGTAGCCAATTATAGATCCGCGATGTTAGGATTATGAAATCACCAGATACAACATATGAAGGAGAAATCAATATGTACATTGAATCTTTTGCCTACTGGTCGAGAAAAATGATAAATTTCAAAAGCATAAATCAGTCAAATATTTATACAAATCAGTAATAAACACACACTTATTAGATAATTTTCATTTGGGGTTTCAGTACTTGAACCAATGTACATAAATACTAGGTTTTACGTGACGTCTGACTTTGACTTTCAGCACTGTAGAACGCATAAAAATCAAGAGTTGAGCTATTTTTTACTTTAGTGTATTTATAAGTTGCTTTCATACGAATATTGAATTGACCAATCATTCTACAATTGTTTAGGATCAAATTTTGCAGAATCTTTTTTTATCAAATGAACTGGATAACATCATACTACTGTTACTACAAATGTAGGGAATCACTTAAAGTCCAGAGATCTATATCACATTTCGTTATGATAATAAAATCGGGTATATTTCGTAATGGTCGTTAAACTAGGATAGGTTATTAAATTATAGTCCCAGTTTACTGAAATGATTATATTCAACATTAACAAAATGAATTCCATTAAAGTTACTTTAATTTTACATCTTTGCGTGGTATTCATTAAAAGACCTCAGAAAATCTGTTGTTATTCATTTTAAAATGTAAACATGTACCCTGCCAACACAATACATAAGATTTCACCATAGTAACATGAACTAGTAATCACGATGATGGTAGCAATAGTAATAGAACTGGATAGACTAATATAGTATTTTCTCAAGGTAGGCATTAATCCATAAGAAAATAAAATTATCATTTTAGATTCTTATAAATTTTGACATAAAACTTAGGCTGATTATCATATTTGTACAATTTACAGGAAAATTAACAATCATATTTGGTGGCAAACGAAGTAAGAGAACTTTCTTGTAGGAGGTTATATTAAACTTTTCCATTCATTCTTACAACATTATATTGATATCATTTATTCATTGATCGTTAGCAAAACGTCTTAGTCCTTTTATAGCAACTAATCGAGCAATTCATTTAAATTATTAAAAACATAAAGCTTTGTAAATTAATCTTGTTTTTTAAACCAGTTAATTAAAGTCAGTTCAAGCAATAATGAAAGTAAAATTTACACTGCAATAGACAGAATTTTTTAAAAATAGATATACTCGACGACACGAAAGTTGAAGACGTGATTTTGTTTAATGTTGACAAAACAATCTTATTTACATTGTATGAATGTTTTCTTTAAACTGGTCAAAGTAGTTTAAAGCTAGTGGTAAGAATATCTAAAAATTCCACAAGGTTTTCGTTTCGGATAATAAAAGCCTTTCATTACTATCTGGGTAGTAATATCCTATTAAATTGAGTACAGGAGATTTTTCGAGATTGTTCAGTTTGTATTATACGTCACTGGCCAACTGGTGTCACACAACTATCAAAAACCATGAGGAACTGGACACCCATTTCAAGCAGGCCCACAAGGATGGAACTTAGGACCTTCAGGCCTCGCGTGAACCAGTTAATTCGCAGATAGTAGGGACACCATGTAGTTTTGCTTAACATTTATAGATTCAGTTTGTTTGCTATATTACGCAACCACTATCCATTGGAATTAACGATACGTGTCTGGTTCCCCAACATGGTTGAACCCTGGTGATTATGACATCTTACTTGAACTCCAAATTTAAGAAAATAATTTAACGGATGAATGATAAAACTTATTTAGAGGTGTAAATTTTCTTCTGGAAATAATTGGTTGGAATGTATTATAGAATAGCACATTCTTTGCGAAAACAAAATAAAATATTATATCAGATATACCTTGCGAATCATGAAACATCCTAATAACAGAAAACATCTTTGTCAGTGATCATTTATTTATGTTCCCTGAAATACTGTCAATTACATGGAATTCAAGATATTGTTTTATTTTATTTATATGACATGAATGTTTTTTTCAGAAAGCTATATTGTAAAATGCAAAATATTTAAAATGTTTTAGTTATACATGAATTTACCTCAACTGATAGCTTGATCAATCGTATAATAGTATTTGTCGAAAGTTGTCCAAACAGGCTATATAATGGTCCTAAAGTCCCCATTCGGATACTACGATTATTATCGGTACAACAATTCCAAATAAGATCCTGGATTCCATTAAAGCAGTTAATAAAAACAAAGTTAGTGAAAAGTCGAACATTTCTAGTTCATACAGAAGCAGTCATACATTTCATTTTTGTATGGTTACCATCCTGACGTCAACCTATTATATACGCACTAGGATTAAATCATATTTATTTATGAGCATCTTTTCCAAATGTTTTCTTGTCATTTCACATTCTCTATAGCGTTTATTGAATGGCATATATAAATAATAATATTTACTTTACACGAACTCAAGTTGCTTTCCAGTTTCAGAAGCCTAAACAGACTTAAGCAACCAAGCTGAATTACATAATGATTTGTGCGACTAGACATTCACAAAATATACAAAAGCTGTGTAAAACAAATGATCTGCTCAAATATCCCTTTTTCAAATTACACATTCAACAAGTAGTAGTTTAATAAATAATAGCTACCACTGTTCAGCTGTAACACTATAAACTGGTTTTAAATCTGAAGATACTCTTTTTACTTTACAGCATTAAACGTTATACAGATTTCGTATAAAAAAAATTCTAGCAGTTTTTAGATTTCTTTCAAAATCTGTTTCATGTACTGGGAGTCAGAAACTTAGTTGAGTTCACATAGTAATATAAGTAGAACTGAACCATCATCTGATCTGAAACGGTTTCGTAGCTAATAGCAGTAGCGAGATCGTACAAATCTTCGGAATTAACGCTGAAAACCAGTAAACGGATTACGCTGCAGTAAACAAAATAAATAGATTAATTGACTACAGACGTTTTAGTCATAATATGTAGCTCAATAAGCTTGCGACAGTTGCACTCATTAAAATATCAAGGATTGGATTGGGCATCTACATCCTCTTTTTCATGAAGAGGAAGCTGTTGAGCTCATTGATAATCCTGGAATGTATGCAACAACCTAATAATCCATATGTTGAACTCATTCCTGGCAAAAAAAATAGTAAACGGGTTTTTTTAGAAAGTATCACCGGTTCGCTTCAAGCCTTATAACACTTACTATATGAATAAAGTTGATATATTATAGTTGGTTCGTATAACCTAACTGTATGCCACTTATAACTTTGTAATTACTGAACAGTGTTTTATAGGTGAATGTCAACTTTATTGGTGATTAACGCCAAGATAACGAATATTTCTTTATCATCACTGAACTTTTCGGCCTAACTGATTTCAGTGGTAACCAATCCCATATGAGGATTTCGTGCGAACGAATAATTTCCTGGAATCACGTCATAGAGAACACGTAGTCAATAGAGATATGAAAAATATTATTTCTATCGTTTAGTATTTGAAACTATTAAGTATAAAAACATCGGAGTACTAATGCAGCTACATGAGAAAATCTACTATCCCATTTAACCACGTGTAGTACATCACATTGCCATCTGGAATGTGTGATAGCTTCATAGTTTGAGCCTTAACGAAGTAACGAGGATAACATCTTAATATGCACAGCAAAAATCATTCCTACACATGATTGATCTTAGAGTAAATTGATATCTCTTTCCTATTCCTTTCGGACATCCCGATATTTCAAAAATAGTATTAATGGACAAATTCACACAAATTTCTTACTTGTCAGCTGACATTATGATGATCATAAGTAGATTACAGCTAATGGTTAACCGAACTAAATGGAATACTCAGCCCTCTTATTTCTTATTCTTTTAGCAGATGTCAAGGTTGCGGTTCACTATATCTTAAAATTACTACATTGTACATTGTCCTGAATAACCTAAACTAGACAAAGGACTGTCAATTTTAATAATGATGAATAATCTTCATTATCCACTTAGCATTACCATCATCCATTAAACATTGCAGATAAACAAAAATTGGTCATTAGTTTTTTTAAGTAAAGTAAATATATCTAAGATTAGTTAGTGTAAGATTAATTAGAATGAAAAACGAATCAGAAGTCAGGGAATATTGTGGATAACGACGCTGAAAATGTTTACAAAATACGATAGTCACATGAATTTAGTTTCAATCAACACATATAGTGTCCTACTTTTTTATTCAGTTTATCATTTAGTACCTACTTTTACCGTCATAAACATGCTTTCTGGAGTTGAATCTTCTGGGAGAAATGGCTGTGTTGTAGAACTTTTTTGAGTAAATCTAGGACTTGCAGTTGCCTTCACACCTCCGCCATCCGTTTGTAATCCAAACGTCAACCAATCGACAGCATGCAACGCTATTTGTTTTCGAGTGTGGTGCATTCCACGAGCTGTTATACAATGGGTATTAAATTAATAATAATGATTACGGATAATAATTATTCTAATGTTGAAAGTCGTTTTTTTAAAAATTGCTTCGCTTCTGAAGATTTTAGTGTCGAAAGAAATAACAGTTATAAAAACATCAGGAAATACCAAAAAATTAAGTTAAAAGTAATTAAATATGATATAGATGTATTTTCAAGAATCATGTTTATTTTAGCGCTTTTATTGGAATGAAATGTGAGATCATTTATTCTGTAGTTAGCGATCTTCAGCTGAACAGATCGGAAGAAAAAAATATAGTTTCTGCTGTCGTTAATATTACAGCGAATAACTCACATTTTCTTAAAGAAACACAAGAGAAAATTATTAGTAAACCGATTGCACACCGTGTTTTAGTAACTCTAAGATTCCTCGTACAGTGATTTTATCCCAAGTATGAAATATTCATTGACTCTAGTAGAACCTTGACATATGTGTCACATACAAAAGTCGCATAAGTTGATGGTAACCCACAAACTCATAGACTAATTTCATTGTGACTTAAAACCGTATTCCCTATTTCAATAATGTATATGGTATAACTGGACTGTATACTCAGAGGTTTTCTCAAAATACTGACTAGGCAATCACAACTTTCACATATCCTCCACTTTGAACTTACGCGTAAGTTTAAAAAAAATTAGAAACGGGATATCTGTATAGATGACCATCAATTTTTCTCCCCTGTATTACTGGAAGCACATATTAAAAGAAGTACATCAAACCAACTGTGTTCATAATCAGCTTTAGTTGATCACTAGTTCGCAAAGTGTAACTCAAATAATCAGATTTAGCAATTATTTTTCTCTATAATACCAAACACATTTTTAATTGCCTCATTTCTTTTAGAAATGAGACCCACGACTGTTACAATACGCTACATATTATTTAATGAAATTAAAATCTTGAACAAAAGTGTAAACTAATATATATATATATATATATATACCTTAGAACTTATTCATTTGAAATCACACCCTCATATAATGTCAAAGCAATATAATAAATATCTAGAGGCTTTATATTTGTTTTACAGTTACAGTAAGGAACTATGAAAAATATCGAAGCTCCTTTGATCAGTTATTAAACAACAGATTAACTTTTTTAAGTTAGTTAAGAAGGTGGTTTTACATCGGTGTTTATAAGCTTCTGATGATAGAACCTTGAAAAATCAAATTTGACATGTCACAGATCATTTCCAGTTACATCCCATCAGATGGTAAATGTTTCATGTCGATATTATCCTTGCATTTGTGAAAGGAAATATCAAATTAAAAACAACACAGTTTTAGTCTGAAACTTTTGATTTTTCCTCAAAAACGGACTAAACTTTTGAAAGTTTTTCAGTTAGAAGTGTCCTGTTTAGTGTATCTTACTACGAAATAAAATAAGATTCTGATTATCAGCTAGTCATCAGCATGAAGCACTATCTATTCGGTAAAAAAATAAAGTTGCTTTAGCAACCACAGAATAACCTATCTAATTACAGGCTGCTTTATAATCAGCAGGAAGATGTTTTGCGAAGTTGTATGACAAATGCCGAAAATTCAGCTACAAAAACTCACCTAAATTCATAGAACTGATGAGCATTTTTAGACCAGCCAGAGAGAGAGGAAGACTTCTTATCCTAAAAGATATATTTATTGTTGTTTGTGAATAGTTCCGTAATTTGGAAACTTGAGGAAAACACATAAAATCATTACAAGTATACAATTTCATGAAATTAATATTATAAAAAACAAAATTGCAGCTTGTCTCTAATTATTATGTTGAAACGAATTTCAATATCCGAAAAACTATTATTTCAAGTTTATATGCTTTCGTTTAAATCCTTTAGATTTTTGTTGACCATAGCGGTTTCTTATTGATTGAAAGTGTAATTTCCTGTGAGCTATATTATTTAGTCGTGAAGTTTTCATTATCTGCCTAGACATTATCAGGACATACGTCAGAGAACAAATAAATCAGTTTCCTATGTTCTGCAGAGAAGTGCCTTACACTGACTCACGGAACGTCAAAAATCTTATTTTCTTACTCTTTCAGAGATTGCAAACATATCCCTATTTTTATTAGTAACAATATACCCAGTGATCATTTTATCAGAAATTATCATGTCAAATCTCAGTAGTGATGTCTATCACCCAATGAAGGTTAATTAGAGATACTTAAAAACTGTTAACTTTCACTGCTTCTGGTAGAATTACGAACTTTCACTCACTATACTCATGTTAAGGCTGAAATCAACAGATATTTTAAAGTGTTTACAAGATTCGAGTGAATACATGATCCCTTTATATTCTATATAGGGAAAAAACGTAGAAGTGACAGTGTTTAAGTTATAACAGCATCTTTTTTCTGCCAGTTACAAAAGATGTCTAGCCAAAGCACTCTCTAATACAGTAAGATTGCTGTGCTCATATGGTAAAATAAATGAAAAATTGGTCATTCTAGAACAGAATCTCAAAAAGTGGATAATGGAAAAAATTATTGCTAAATATGAGAAAAAAAACTTAAAGATGATAAACAGACAGCTATTTTCATAAACATGCCTTCATCTGTCTTCCGTTCGAGAGAGATTAGATTTCAGGTAGAATCGGTAGGAGAATCAAGGTGGCATCAAAAAGAAGCTTGCCTGATGGTTTCCCTATACGACGCCAAGTATTCGTTATACAAAGGTAGATTAATATTCTTTAGACGTCTCCTCCAATTGCATTTACAAATTCGCATACACTTGCGGTAGTGTGCATATAGGGAGGACAAATAGAAGGCTTTACATTAGATTTTCTGAACACGTTCCTAAAGATATATGTCTGAAAGGGAGTAGTCTTCACAGGCGTAATTCCCAGGCATCTTTTGGACAGCGAAGTTAGAATGAATATAAGTATTGAACTAAAACTAATTAGCAGACAACCAATACTAGTTTTACTTCGTTTCGCAAAAGCGGTTGCTATCTACCTTCTTCAATCTGGCCTATGTATAGTGAAGGAAAAAGTGATTATCCTTTTTGTGACATAGTGACTAAGTATTTGTCAAATAACCTTTATTAACTTCTTTCGATCCCCTCTTCTTTTGTCTTCTAGCATTTATCTCTTGAATAATCTAATTGTTCACGTATATTTGATAATATTCCTCATCATTCTGAGGGATTACGCAATTAATTATTAATTTAACTACCATAACATAATCTTTTTTGTCTTGGTTATGATTACTAGTAACTATAACACCCATTCCAAAATATAAATACACATTAATATTAACTATGCTAACTCATATATTTTGTATCCTATTCCTCTTCTTACTGTTATGATTTCGGTTACGTTTCCAACATTTATCTGGACTTTACAAACTAAAGTATGTGAAGCATTTTCTAATAATTATATTACTAACTGTAATTTCAGTCTGTAAGCAGCTGATGAGAAACTGTGAAATAAAATGTTTCCGTTTTATTTTTCAAATCATATTGCTCTTGTTTTGTTTAAATTTACGAAGGGAGCTGGTTGTATGGCATTATTTTATAATTTCACTTATTCGAACATTTTAGATTCAACTATCCTGATGTATTCAACCTATATATATATATATATATATATATATATATATATATATTAGTTTTTTTCCACGAAACAATTTCAAGGATATAGATAATGAGGTCAGTTAATAAGCCATATGATAAACTTTATACAGCAATGTAATCAAAACTGTGAGACTCGGTAAATACAGTACAGACTGAATTTTTGCATACTCTATTAGTTAGAGTGGTTTAAACATTGCCCCCTATATCTAAATCATCAACAATACATATGGAATACTTTACTGATTGAATTTATGCAATACTTTAGAAACATGTCATACTTTGTTTACAGTTCGTGAAGTCTAGTGTTATACAATTCTTACTAAATTTGAACGTCTGCAGCACAATTTACCAAATAAATTACAACAAAAACAACTACTTATTATTGGATGTTAATGTCTCATTGCAAACTTCACAACAAACAGTTGGTCATTTCCTTTTATGGATTTTAAATATCAAAACATCAAATACTAATCTCACTAACTTAAGCTCAGGATTCAGTGACGCTGTTATAAAATTACACTATGACAAAATGACTGTGAAAACAATCAACAAAACAACAAGCTCAGGCATAACGAATCAAAAATTGATAAGATGAAGTTCTATGAAATAAAATTTTCCCAAACATTTTTTAACGCTTTAAGCAACACTTCAGCGTGTGCTATATAAAATAAACAAGCACTTACGAGAACAAATTGTCAGTGAGAACTATTTAGACGTGGTTTATGTTACTCTTTCAATTCATTTGCTAGTAAACGTTTTGGCCCAAGACTGGCCTTAAAAATCCCAAACAAAGAGCGGACATAACAGACTCATGAAATTTCCGACATTATCTAACTATACTTATGTGTTATCAATAAAATATGTAGGGAGTTCAAATTGCGTCATTATGATACTGTGAACAAAAACTTCAGCTTATGAAGATGTAACTCCAGTGGTTTATGTCTAAACTGGATCAAATTCACAACACTTTGGTTTACTTAGATACCTAGTTATTTGTGCAACCATGCTAATCATAAATAGTGCAACATAGTAAATACACTGAGTAAACCAAGTTCAGGAAGTAGTATATAAAACACTTTATTTTGACTCTACCTGTCGTTTCAAAAGCAATATATCGGTGTTGTTTTAATGAGATTTAAAATCCATTTTCAAAATAAAACTTACAAATAAATTATCTCTGTGGTGGTTTGGATGACTTTATCTTTCATTCTCAGCTCTTCATCTTTTGACACGTTTCTATACCTATGTCCCGTTGATGGTGCCAGCATCTGGGATCGCACATCATTCAAATCAATGTCGCTCCATCCATAGCAACGAGTAAATAAATAAAATACCAACCTAATCAAAATAAATTAAGTCATTGTGTTCATGTGAAGGATAATTTCATCGAGACTATAAAAACAATAGTGAAACTAAATCCTCCTTAGAACAATCTCAAAAACGAATCACCCGGATTATTTAGTAAAAAATTCATCTTTGATTAAAGCTTGTTGCACTTCACGACAATATGAAGCAGCTTTTAAATAGACAATCCTTTTCAGCTAAACTAATTTTTAACATCAACGGAATATATAGAGTACATGGGACAACAGTTTTTACTTTTTTAGAACGCCAGTACCATGAAATTTTACCGACCTCTGGCTTTATAATTTAGCTAAGAATTAAAACTAATTGAATACTTATATTCCTCTAGTTCACTTACGCGTTTTCTCACTCATGGATAGTACATTTAAGGCAACACAACGTAAATATTTCCATTCATTGAACAATGATGGCACAAATGGTTAGATGAACATTTGAGAGTTGTTTCGTTGAATGATAGAATGTAAGTTCAATAGATTCATATAGCTGTGTATCCATTACAAAATATGCTACTAAGTTATATAAATAGGATTTAAGATATCAGTATGAACTCAAACTGTTGGAAACAAAACTCCCTTTCAGCTCAAGGCAAATACATAGAATATACTGAAAACTTCCTGGTTAGGGGTTTATAGTCTTAGTTAGTGAATTTTAGAATACCAATGTCATATTTAAATGTTTTATTGTATATTTCGACAGTTTCAATCATCCTGACTATAAGCAGGTAGTGATGTACCAATAAATGTTAAGAAAATTGGTTTGAGAAAACTTATGTTGTTCAATAAATAAAATGTTTATATAATCATAAGGAATGTATCTATACAAGTGAGTTCAAGAACATATTTTTTGTTGAAAGCGTGAGTTCAAATTGAAGCTAGACCACCATGGAAAACCTGGAAACACTGGACGGCCGTTTCGTGAACTAGTCAAAGCTAGACACTAACACTGTCGAATGACGGCTCAGCGGTCTAGAGATTAAGCGTTCGCGCGCGAGGCCGATAGGTCCTGGGTTCAAACTCGGCGGGGTGGGATCGGTGGTTGCCCCTTGGCGGAGGAGTCCCATACTAGGAAAAAACGGTCCTTCCGGAAATTCCGGGCTTTCCAGGGTGGTCTAGCTTCAATTGACTCATGAATTCAACTATTACTTACTGAATAATAATCATAAAACTTTTTGAAGGATAATAACAACTGATTACTGTTCAAAATTACAAAACACTGACTAAAAGAACAAAATAAAATACCAAAATATACTACAGAAGGGAATTAAGGCCAAAGAAGGATGAGAAGTTAGACGTATCGTTTTACACACAGGGTTCGGATTTGAGTTGGCGAATTGTCAATGCCTCAGCAGTGTATAGGTTTTTGACTCAACCTCCCTTTGACCTAGTTCCCTTGATTGTGTACACTATTTTAGAGGAAGACTCCTTCGGAGAGACGTGTGCAGAGTTGATTAGGTGCTCTTGTATTGAACTGGTGTTTTTTTGTATTCTCCTTCTAAAATCCAAGCTAAGGAATGTTCGGAGATAGTTGTGTGGGGCCGATGTAACCTAGTCCACCGAAGGTGCAAATCGATGTGGCCCAAAGAAGAAGTTTATCCTTAATACATCCGTGATTGACAGGACGGCTTCAGAAGACATTATGGAACTCAACAGAATAGAATGTTTTACTCAGAAATTTCGAAATCCGTTTATTCAAGAGTTTTTCTCTAAGTCATGAAAACAAGGAAGCCGAAATCCGATCTCAAAAAAATTAACTGAAGAAAGTTAATAGCCCTAAAACCACAATTCAGCTGTTGTTAAAACAGCGGCAGAGAAGTAGGTTTCATCTCAACTAAATGTAAGGTGAAGAATAAAAGGTATACACTACGCCCAAGGATTATTTGCGGCTCAAACCCAATAATGAAATGTTTGATGGTGCCCAACCCTGGTCATTTTATGGAATTTTCAGGAAAAAACTACTTAAAAGTATCGGTCTATATTGTTGTTGCTTTTTCTTAAAAGCCAATGTAATTTGATCCATACTATACTGCAGAGATAAGCTTAAAAATTTCTTCCAGAATTGCTGAAATGTTAACGTATGATGAGTGTGAAGAAAATCATCTTAACTTTGTACATAATTAAAGAACTCTTGGGAGTAGCATATGTTATAAGCGTAGTAACGAAAACTATTCTAGCCAGTCATAAAATTCCAGTTGTAAACTAGATATCCATAAACGTTTCTTATTTATCAGGAGGGGTTTTGTGGAGATTTAGTATTTTTCATAGTTGAAAGCGTGAGTCAATTGAAGCTAGACCACCATGGAAAACCTGGAAACACTGGACGGCCGTTTCGTCCTATTATGGGACTCCTCAGCAGTGCTCATCCACGAACCCGCTCTTGCGAGATTCGAACCCAGGGCCTACCAGTCTCGAGCCGAAAAGGTAGATATTTTGTTGCTTCTAAGGTTGGTCTAACTACAGTCATCAAAATCTTCTGGATTTCTAGGCAGTGTGAAGGTCTTGGAAGCCAATGCTTCTGAGACCTGTGTGGGCAGAACGTATGTCTCCAAAAACACCTTAAATGTGTGTTACACGAATGCCCGTAGTCTTCGGAATAAGATGTCTGAGCTAAGTTTGATGGTAGACGAATTAAATCCGGATATAATTGTTATCACCGAAACTTGGCTCACTGTAGATATAGACTGTTCTCCAGTCATTTCAGGCTACATCTGTATCAGAAGTGATAGAGTTAGAAGTCGCAATGGAGGAGGCATAATATTATATATTAGGGACCACTTCCGCATTAACTCGATCATATCGGAGGCGCATGTAAGTGGTACGTGTGAGGTAGTATGTTGTACAATTAGGTCTAGAAACGGGTTAGTGACGATAGGAGGAATATATCGTAGTCCGTGTTGTCTCGCTGACGACTTTATCCTAAGACACGTCTGTTCTTGGAGTAAGGCAGAATGTTGTCTCATCGTTGGAGACTTCAATGCACCCCATATAAACTGGATAGAGCTCACAGCTCCAGGTGGGGGTTTCGATAGCGTCCTTCTGTCATCAATTATTCAATGTGCACTTGTACAATGTATCGTTAAGCCGACGCATATAGACTTGGAACATAATCCGTCATTGATAGACCTTGTCCTCACATACCACTGTGAAGATATCGTCGACATTCAACACCTTCCCCCACTGGTGAATAGTGACCATGTCGTACTTTCCTTTAAGTTCCGGATACATGGTATAGAATTTGCATCTGCTCCACCCCGTCCTAATATCTGGAGAGCCAATATTCCGGCAATCAGGGACTATGGTATCTCGATTGACTGGTCGGTCGATGCTGATGGATCGATTGATGATGCATGGAATAGGCTTAAGTCTACGTTCCAATCCGTAACTCAACCGTTTATCCCATGGTCAGCACGTAAGCTATCATATTGCCCTCCATGGATTAATAAGGAAACCCGGAAGCTGTTGAAGCGTAGGAAACACTTCTGGGACTTATTCTTGTCAACAGGTCAGGCATCATTTAAGTGAGAATATAAAAAAATCCGGAATATATGTAAAAAGACCATAGCTAAATCCCGCACGGCTTACGAACGACAGTTGGCATACGACAGCCGTACCTGTCCGAAGCGACTGTTTTCGTACGTTAAAAGGCGGACGAAACGTAGTGATGGTATCCCCTCGTTACTGTTAAGCGAAAATTCAGCTTTATTGGCTGAATCTGATCTAGCGAAAGCGGAGACATTTGCTAACTATTTCAGTGAAGTCTACTCTACGTGTAGTGTTACAACTACTTGTCCCGTTGACAATGAGATACCAGCCATAGGACCTTTACACGTGACAGAGGATATTGTTCTTCCTTTGATAACTAACCTAAAACCTTGTAAGATACCGGGCCCCGATGGGTTACACCCACGTTTGCTGTCATCGCTTGCGGACATTATCTCAAAACCGCTCACGATGCTCTTCAACATGTCCCTTCACAGGCTCAACTACCTAGAGACTGGAAGGACGCCATAGTTAGTCCTATATTTAAGGATGGTCAGAGACGGATCGTATCTAACTACCGGCCTGTTAGCCTGACCAGCATAGTAGTTAAGTTACTCGAAAAATTAATTCGGGCTAAGCTACTGAGTCACATAGATTCGTACAATCTGTTAACTCCCGAGCAACATGGGTTTCGTAACAAGCATTCATGCTTGACTAACTTACTCATTGCGAGAGAGGATTGGACAGCTGCCCTAGACAACGGCCTGTCTGTCGACGTGATATTCATAGATTTTAGCAAAGCGTTTGATAAGGTTTCACACTTAGGTCTTATGCAAAAGCTCTCGAGCTTTGGAATAACAGGTGCTATACAGGAATGGATAGGAAGCTTCTTATGTGATCGCAGACAGAGAGTAAGGGTCAATGGAACGCTATCCGAATGGAAACCGGTCAAAAGTGGTGTACCCCAAGGCACCATCTTAGGCCCTTTACTTTTCCTTCTGTATAATAATGAACTACCTTTATTACTTAAGTCGTCGACGTTATTGTTTGCGAATGATGTTAAAATTTGGAGAACAATAAGAAATGAGACTGATCGTTGTTATCTGCAAGCAGATTTAGACGAATTAGTTAGGTGGGCTCATGATTGGGGCCTGGAAGTTAATTCCAGGAAGAGCGTGTTCATGCACATCGGGCACGATATTAGTTACCACTATACCATTAATGGTACATCTCTTCCACGCGTTCAAGAGCACAAAGACTTAGGAGTAACTATAAGTCACGACTTGAAAACTACTACGCACTGCAATGCGGTTGCTTCCGAAGGCTATCGTGCGCTATGGTCGCTTTGCAGAGCATTTAAATGCTTCGACGAGGATATGTTTCGGATTTTATATCCCACCTATGTAAGGCCACACTTAGAATACTGTATCCAAGCAGCTAGCCCTTGTCTGATAAAGGATACTAAATCGCTTGAGCGTGTCCAGCGTGTAGGGACAAAATTAGTAAAGGGTCTTTCTAAACTCCCTTACGATGAGCGTTTAAAACGTTCAAACCTTTTCCCCTTATCTTATCGTAGGACACGAGGTGACCTTATACTGGCATTTCGTATCTTTAATTATGATCTGGGTGTTAATATGTCTTATCTTTTTGCTCCCTCCAGCACTAATAATCTCCGAGGTCATAGCAAGAAGGTTCTGAAACCGCGATCTAATAAACTAAAGGTGGGGTCCCGTTTTTCTCATCGAGTGGTCAATGACTGGAACGCTTTACCAGAACAAGTGGTATCAGCACCATCAGTGAACATTTTCAAGAAGGAGCTGGACTTTCACTGGAAGGAAATCTGTCAGGATTAACACAGGTTCATCAGCCTACTATCCTTATTACTGAAGACTGAAATGTTCTACCGAATTTGTTTTCGTCTGATAGGTTATTACACCAAAATGTTTTCACGAAAATCATCTTCCAAGATTAAAGTAACTAAAAGACCGAAATATTTACGCACACATCCCGTGAAGAGAAATTCTTGCTTAGAGAAAGTTTTACCGGAACGTTCATCAAATACATAGTAGACTATACATATCTGAATCATGTATTCCACTTAGATTACATTGAAAGCTAAGAAAAATGATATGATTACAGTCTGCAGATAGATTTAATAAAGAAGAATCTTTCATTTCGAAAGAAGAACTATGGAGCAGAACATTTCTACAAAAACGTCTACTTGCCAAGAGAGTGATCAACAATATTAATTTATCAACGAAAATTGATTGTGAGTAACCTTTTGAAAGCAGCGAAAAACTAAGTGTACTTACCAGTCTAGATCTTCGTTTACTGTCCAAATGCCTCCGCAATCTCTGCATATACGACTTAAAATCCTAAAGAATGTTTTCATGCCGCTTGTTTCAGATACATTGCTATTTAACGTATTGATTTCCATACTATTAAAAGATGTAGCATGTGTGAGCAATCGTGAGAGGAACTCAAGCTCTTTCTTCACATTACTTATATGTTGGCATTCAATGGCTAACTGGGAAACACCTGGGTCCATCGGAATCTAGAATGCAAGTGTGATAACGCCTTATGGTTATTGAAATTAACGCCTAAAACAACCTATTTCCAATATCTCAATAAAAACAGATTTTATTGTGCTGCAACATATTGATATTAAGTTAAAGGTACACGTCTTTAGAAGCCATTTAAAAGGTCTAAAAACAACAACCTTGCTGGGTCTAAACTTTGGAGTCGTCACTACTTCACTAGAGGGAAGTGATCTTGACCAATAATTAAATCATTAAAACAAGTTGTTATGTAAGTCTTCTCAAGTGATCTTGACCTTATTAGTTTTACTAGATACGCTCTGAGTAAAGGCGCACTGCCACGCATCAAAATAAGATCCCTCTCAACAACTATCTAAGATCTAACATTTCTTGTCATACTGGCCATCTTCTAAATATATGCCCGAACATCCTCATTCCTGACTTATGGTTTGACTAGCATTGAGATCATTATTTATGGAAGTGCTATTGAAAACAGCTTTGTCAAGCCCTAAATATTTGCAACACCTTGAGACCTGTTGCCAGCACTTACTGTGTTTTCAACGAGATTGCAATAATCGATGAATTTCTTTTCCCTTGCTTATTGATATTGAGGTGTGGTTCAGTGCTCATGAATTTGTTCAATATAAGTTGTTTATTCACTTGGCCGCGCCAATACTAATAGATCTAATATTTGATCAAGAGTTGTAGACAATGAACGTTGATGATCTCTGTGAATTGTTGGAGGGCTACTCAAGTTAGACGGGAACTGTGTGACAAACCAGCTAACTTCGATGTCGCACCACACGGTCAGCATCTAACGTGGATTACCCCTTCGACATATTAAAGTACTATGGCTTCTTTGAAGACCGCATAGCACAAGGCACTTTATTATGGATCTATATTGGTAAAAGTGAGTGCGAAAAATATAGTGAGACCACCATCGCATGCGTCAATGCATGGCATACAATTAAGCGATCCGTGTTGGTCGTCCTCGATTCCGATGGGGATCGATGATCCGTTTGACATTCAGTGACCTAACTACCGGATGATTTAGCTAGGGCTCAGTGATATTTCACTGGCTCTACAGGAATATTATTTTCTTGCTTACAAGTGTGTTTATCTTAGGGCAGTGGAGTCGTTGGGACCAGCAACAATTACGGTATCGGGGAAGAAAATGGCTTTTTCAGACATAAAAGCTAAAAAGGTAGAATACAGAGCGTCAAAAAGAAGAAAATAGTCAGAATGAGTTTGAGAGTGTCATACGCAAACGATATGAAAACACACACAACAATAAATAACAGATAAACGGAGGTGACAAGGTGTGAGGTGAGCTCAAATAGGTTAATGATAACAACAGTTTCAGTAGATATAAGGACAAAGACATGTATTAAGTGCATGCGTTTAAGCAGAAGGACGATTAACCATGTCTGTTTGATTGTTGAACTAGCTCTTAAAGATGTTCGCTGAAAAACCCTAAGTCACATAGGCTAAAAGAGCATTCAAGCTAGGACAAGCAGGCTATGAAAATAGTCTGTTCTTAACTCGTTAATAGCTCTTTGATTTCGATTCATTGCGAGGATTTGTCAGCTCTTTACGAACCTATGGCAGTGAAGAGGAATATTTACAATAGAATAAGCCATCGTAAATTTAATAAACGAGTTTTGAAAAGAGGTCCAGAAACACTTTGGGAACTGGACTAACGATCTATGGTCGAAAAAGATCAAATGAACTTATGTACATTTGTGTATGACATTTTTGTCTGTGATACACTGAAACAATTTTACGTTGACAGGAACTAATTTTTTGATTTGCGATTTTGCAGTACAATAAAAGCAATAAATTATTAATCGGATTTGAATTTTTTGATAGAGAATACCAATCTAGAAATTAGAAAACGAAACAAGGTACTTTCTATAGATCCTTGATATATACGCCAAATTATTTGATTATGATATTTTACAACAGTTTTCATAAAAGTGAGAAATGTTCTTTGTTTGGTTCTAAAACAGTAGTTCGTCGATGTGACATATCCACTTGCGGCGTCTTCTCCTGATTCCCTATTCAGTTGGAAGCTGCTTTGTTCTCTCTCCCAGTACACTGCTGCTGATAGTATGCGGTCAATAAACATTGAGTATGCTGCGTAGATAGCTGTTTATGAATACCTGTACACCTTTCATTTTGGTTGTAGTAGTTCTCTAAGTATCAACTACGCACAATAGAAATTTCTCGACGTTCATAATGAAGATTATGGCTTCGGTCTCGGGTGACGGTTGTTTTTAATTCCAGGTAATCCTCGATTGTAGGAATGCTGCCCTTGCTTTGCCAATCCTCATCTTCACGTATGCAACCGCACGTCGACATTCTCGTTCGTTTCCCCCAGTCGTCAATGTCGTTCTGTGATATTTTCATACCCGGTGTTGTCCATTCCGACTTTGGCGTTTATGTTTCCCATCAATATGATCGAGTATTTCGCTGAGCATTTCCCAATGGTCGATTTCAGTCTCTTGTAAAACTTATTTTTGTCATCGTCATTGCTATCATTGGTGGATGCATAACATTGGGTAATATCCATTGTGATCTCCTCCCTCGTTGTTTTGAATGATGCTTTGTTGATTGTTGATCCACAAGGTTCCCGTTCTATAAGTGTATTTCGTGATTCTTTGGACAGCATCAGAACAAGTCCCTAAGTGTACGAAGCGATTTCGTCTTCGTGACCCGTGTACAACAGCATCCCACCCGAGTCTAACCTTTGCTGTCGAGCTTAGGTCAAATGTGTTTCACTGATTCCGAGAACTGTCAAGTTGTATCACCTCATTTTCTCAGCTATTTGATTGGTCCTCCCGGTCTCCCACATTGTCCGGGCATTTCATGTACCCATATTAATTGTTGCTCTGGTTGTCAGAAGGGGAATTGACCTCGTGACTTCGGAAGAATCTCGTCTTTCGCCACGAGGCGTCATAATTCTTCTGAATGAAGATCTTTCAACTCGGAGAACAGAGTTTAAGTGGTTCGAATTGTTTATTGTGGTTAACGTGTTTCAGTGAGGTTGTTTTCTACGGGATGGGGTTGCTGATACCCCTGCCCAACCCTTCTCGTTTACCCGTGCTTGGTACAGACCTTAAGTTTAACAGAGCCTGAAGCGGAGTTAACATAATTTTTACCTGTTATTTAAACAGCCTTTAAGTAAGAATGTAGTCATAGTTTTATAGTCTTTGTGGTTTCCTATATTTCTTTAGAGCTATGTATATATAATGGTTTACAACGAATGATATCTCCGTTTTTTACTGCAATGATTTCAGTCCGAGAAACCTAACTGGTGGTTCTCAGGACATTAAAAATTAATTGAGTCATTTTGACTCCATCGAAAATGGAGTAGTATCTAAAAAAATATTTAACATAACGTATTTGAATTATGGAAATAGAATTTCTCTTCTAAACATTTTGCGCTTCTCAATGTCGATACAAATCAAAGAATAATTTCCTTCAAACTAAACTCACGTGAGTCTTTACCATTTTTATTTTCCTTGTAAATTATCCCTCTCAAACGAAAGAACGACAGATGAAATTCTACATTTGCGGAGATATCTGAAGACTGTTAATAGACGACATGGATTAGAACTAGCTGAACTATAGAAACTACTGGTTATTAAGTAAATTATCCATATGATTTGCAGAGACTATTGAATGTCATGAACCAATCTCAGTTGAAAGTCATAAAAGTTGAGTTTATATGTAATGGATGTTCAGGAGATACCCGTCGAAGACGGAGGTGATTGCGCAATTTAGTGGATTATTTAGTCCCACATTTTCAGTGGTTGTCTAACTTAATTAGGTTCGTGGTCTGATTAATATCAAGTAAATATAAATGAAGTCTATTAATCGTTTTCACCTGATCGTTTACGGATAAAATCAACGTGCATTCGTTTATTTTAATCGGTTGTTATATTTGGACATAACTGGAACTATCAGCCTGCTTGATAAAACAAAGCAAATGTGCACCAGTTAATTTACTTATTCTTATTTCATGTATGCTTTAAAAAGTCTGATATGTGACTGTTGAGTAATTTTATTTAATTTCAACTAGGTGGCACAATGACTTTTTCGCCATTACATTTGTAAATATATATTGTCCTAAGTGTAGTAACGGGACCTATGCAGATTTATATCCAGGTTGAAGTTGGTCGACAAAAAAACCTACTGATTATTTTTTTCAAAACAATTTGGAAGAAATCTATCCGGAAATGATAGGATGACATTTCTGCCCAGTTTGGAACATTTATCACACGTTTTCTTATTACTTACTGAACGATTATTGGTTGAATAACTTGATGACAATATTTGTTTAGTTTCACCATTAACCAATCGCCTTATTTTGTTTGTGATTGGGAGACAGCGCCTATTTAGAGTGACCTGAACAGTTATTCCTCACTCCAGACTTATTTATTTTGGAAGCTATAGATTACATCTCTTATTACTCCATATTTATTTTAAAACGTTTTGTGTCTGTGAAGATAACCTTGCGCTATATCAGTTTTGTTCAATGATCTGAATAAAGAACCGCTTTAACCATTAGTCTTGCTTGTTCCATAAATGAAACTAAGGTTGAATAACTGCATTAAATGCTGATCATGTTGAAATTTTCAGGAACATTTGGGCATAGCATTAAAACTTAATGTCCTTGGGTTTACTGAGTAACGACTTTATAAGGGACATCAAGGTGGAAAGTCATCATCCTGCAGAGAAGCGGAGTAATTTATGGACTTATAAGTACGGGGTATCCGCAGACAGACATCGTTATGTTTTGTTGATGCATGTCATCAAAACGTATAGGTCATAGGACAGTACTGTTCACATCTCTAATAGTTGTTAGTTTTGATGCGGTTGTAACATAGTTTTCATTAACTTTTTGCTATGACTAGTTTGAAAACGGTGTTTAGAACAAAAGCTCTGTCATACCCCGAAATAACTGTAGCATCTTAAGTGATGAGCTCAACGTGACCTGTTACATCAAACGATGAAGAATCATTCTGTTTCTTGTGTCAACAATGTTAGTAAACATTTTTACAATTGGTGATATTGATTTTTTGGATATTTCTTTTGATATTGGATTTTTTCGCCCATTTAATTTATCCATATAATGTCTGAACAGACACTCGAACTTTGAAAGGTTAGGACGCTTGCGCTGCTCAATTTTCAAATCATACCCTTCCAGCCTGATAATATCAAATTCTCTTTGTGTTACTTAGATGCTAACTTCAACAAGCACGGAGTTATAAAATCACGTGTGCGATTTCTCACAGTAGTGAAGGCACTATCCCACGATTTTAACGGATAGGCCACACCCATAATGTTTGCTAGCGATCTTTCAGAGATAAACACACTTTAAAAATGGCAATCACTAAGTATAGAGCCCTGAATAGTCGACAGCTCTTTGACGATATCGATCTATAGCATAACTCGGCAACAGAGATGTTGCCACATAAGCGAGAGTTCATTTGTCAACGAACCTTCGATGTGGGCGTGATTAAATAGCCTTTCTTGTCTAAGATTCCTAACAGGCTCAGGCGTTTCTAGTCTCACTAAAAACTGACGCAATGAACGAAGTGGCTAGAGATCACCAGAAACATGCGCATTGAGGTTCACCTTTTCAAAGAAAAGCTCCGAATGATACGAAATGACGTTTGAGGTTGTTGTAGTAGCCTTGCTAATTATCTCCATATCTATCATAACCACTAATGCCCCGAAACCCACTGAAGAAGCTCACAACAAAAAGATCTGTCTCTGTGTTATAATTGTATTTTTGCTATGTAAACAACCCAGCTATTCCTATTGCTTAGTATTCTTATACGATGACACTCGACAAGACCTCAAAATCAGAACACGTTGAACAGGAATGAAATTGTGTTCAAAATAACAATGGTATGTGATCAGCAATCCGCAATCAGCAATCAGTACTCAGCAACCAATAGTTTAAATATCGTTCATATATTTATAGTATATGCATAAGAAGCTTATAGATTTTTCTGCAATAATATGCCCGGGCTGATCGGTTTAAAATTAACCAATCAGCGCGCAGCAACACCATCATGCATAAAACATGCTTAATCCAATCTATATCCCACTAACACGCCGGATCAAGAAAAGCAGATTATTTTGACTGATGTTTGTATTACAACACCCGTGGAGAGTCTTCTCAAAATTTCAGAGCACGTTCAAGTTTACCTGAACTCATAACCGTCCGTCACGAAAAGGTTTTCGCGCAAATTTCTCGTCGATACGCGTTGATAACAATTGTGTCTGGGGACTAAAGCATCTAATATACATCACTAATGTGATGACTAAAGTCGCTATCTTTCGACACTGGTACGGAAGTCAGCATAATTCCAGTGAATATTAATGACCGTCTACCTGATCCGATCTTCAGATTGTGGGCAGCAAATAGGAAACCGATTGTCGAATACGGTAAAATGTGTGTTTAAGTTTACGTGGGTTGATGAAAACCTATTAACTGAGTTTATCTTGCTGTAAACGCCTCAATTTCGACGTACTATATCACCACTATCTACTGATAGACCGAGGAAACGGAGGTTAGCAGACGGAAATACTATATTATCTGCTTGTGAAACTTCATTTTCTAAAGAAATTTTAAACGGTTAAACATATCAATGACCTACAAGTCCAAAAAACACTCGGCAAGTAAATTGAACCAAACAATCAATGTAAAGTGGTCAAAAGTATTCGGAGTTTGACAACGTTTTACCAATAACACCTTTATCATCGAAGTACTCCAATACAGCCAAATCAGAAGTCAGAGGTTCGAAATTATATTTTAAAGGCCATCAATATATTGAGAAGCGTTTGATGTAAACTGGCTAATGGTTGCAAGAGATGCACATCATGCTAACCCACTCGTGAACTGGTACAGATGTACAACTGAATGCCTTCAACTAGACGGTCCACTAAAAGTAATGAGGTCGGTATCAAGTGTTGAAGACAAACAGAAATATTTATTTTGAGGATTTATTTGCCGCTACATGATAATGTGCAAACAACAGCTGGCATCCTTTGGCATTCTTCTCGACATGGTTGCTAGACACTGAATTGAGGTAAAACACCTTCGACAGATGACTCTTAGCCATGTATTCTGCTGTACGGTACTTTCAAACTCAATAGAAGGACGAGAATTCACTCTGCTCACCGACATCAAACCTCCCACCTTCTCTTTAAGCTTGTTTCCAAGCTAGTACTCCTCTAGAAGGTTTCGACAACTAGACTACACTTGCAGTTTACTTCAGATATAAAACACATTAGTGGGGCATACTGTGTAGTTGCAGACGCCTTGTCTCCCACAACTTCCTCGAACAGTTTCCAAGGAAAAGAACTTCCCAAACTCACCCAGCTTCAAAAAGAAGACACTGACCTTCGGCACTAATTATCTTCAGCAAACCTAAAACTATTGATTAAACAGATGGGAACAGTCAAAGAAACTCTACTATGTGAAACATCTAAATGTAGAGACCATCCAATCGTGTGAAAACATTATCGACTCAACGTCTTCAATACGTTGCACAAACTTTCCGATCCAGATGTTTGAGCAAAATAAGGGAGTTGGTGTGCTCCTATGTAAGCTACCAGAAATCTAAGGCGACTACGCACGAAAAATGTCCATCAAGCCCTTTCAAAACTCCCAACGCCTGTTTCGACCATGTCTGTCTGAATTTGGTTGGTTCTTACCAGATTCAAATGGATACTTTTACTTCTTAACTTGTGTAGACCGTTTCACTCGATGGTCAGAAGCAGTGTCCATCAAGCACATAACTGCTGAAATAGTGACCCGCGAATTCATCGAACGATGGATGGCAAACTTCGGCTGCCCTTCAACCATCACAACAGACCATGAACTACAGTTCGAACTTAGACTTTTGAGTCGTCTGACTACACTGCGTGTTAGTAGGACGATTTCTCCGACAGCTTAAAGCTTCACTCTCAGCAGTACACGTTTCACGGAAGACCTGCCATATTCCACTCGTGTTACCTGGCAATTGCAATGTAGCGTAATTTGGTGTTAAATCCACTGCAACATAAAAACTACGTGTTCAGTCAAACCTGTTTTCACTCGACCACAGATAAATGATGGCTTTGTTCAACCTGCATTACAATGTAGTACACAGGTTTTCGTACGTTACGGCTCATTTTTGACGATCTCTCGAAATGACATACGAAGGACCCTTCAAAGTCATTCAGCGTGAGCCTAAGTACTATATGATCGATAAGAACGGAACTAACGGTAGCACCAACATCGACCGTCTTGAGGTCGCTTACTTAGAATGATACCTCATTACGTTGATTTTCTACAAAGCGATCGAACGACACGAGCGTCACGATTATGATGCAATCCCTGGTTTTTCACGACCACGACTAAACCATGCTGGTATCCGGTAACTAAGCTACGCTCTCTGAAAGACCTGTAAGTTCTCCAGAACGTTTAAATCACCACTGCATGTACAGGATTTTCCGAGTTTTCATTTATTCTCGTTTTTCGTGTCTCTCACCTGTTTGGGCTCATTTTCAGCTTGTTTACTGTGTCAGAAACAAAAATTGGCTTTTTAATGTGTTTACATATATATATATTTTTAAAAACATCCAGAAATGAATTTTTGTGTCCTATGGTATTTATACTCATGTAGACCGGTTTTTCCACATGTATCGCTTTCCTATGAAAGTAGGAGAGTATTTCTACATGCAGTTCTATTCTTTTTCCTTTCAAGGACGACCGTGTAAGGTTAATAAAATCTAAAGCACATCAAACAAATAACTTGCTGAAGAAATCAAGATGTTTTATTTGACAAAGAAATATTTTCCAGGAGTGTCTTATTCCATCAGCAGAGTACCGAACAATTCACTGACCTAATGGCAAGTGGTCAAATACTTCTTAGAAACATCGTGTTGTTCGGCTGAAACGACAGCAGCAATCCAAAAAATATATTTTGTCACTATAGGTGGGTTTGGTTTTATTAATCTGAGCAGCAATAATTCGAACTCGAAGAAGCAATATGATAGCAGCTCATTTTAGAAGGGGATTATTATAGTTCCTATGGAACCTACAAGTAGTTGACATACTAACAAAACCAGATTCAAGTAAAATGAATGATGGAAATTCAATCCGAGTTTCAGTATGCGACTATTCCCTAGTCCTGATGGCGTATACTTATCAGATAAAGAGATAGGCAATTATAGGAGTGGTGCAAATGCAAGCACGCAATTATCTGTAACAGTAGTCACTGGGTTTAATGTCAAGTTAATGGCTAAGTTAACTCTAACAGAGGAATTAGGGCCTTTAAAGATCGTTTTTCAGATAAACGCTACATTTTATCTGTGATAGTAAAATCCACGATATTGCGTGACTCCTTACCATTATCTTTGATGAGTAACTGCCTCACGCCCGACGTGGGTTCTTTTCCCGTGTACCGGACCTAGTATTCGCACCACTGAGTCCACTACTGGGACGAAGCGGCCGTTCGGTGATTCCAGGTTTTCAGTGGTGACTTAACATTGATCGTTCCATGATCTCACTTAAAAATGAACAATCTCTATAATTTTATACCGTAATAGTAAAAATTTATGTAGGTTTGCATACCACAGTGAAGCGAATACGGCGGATATGAAATATTTTCAGAGCAAGTGCAAAAGTAACTCAGTAATCATGCATATTAAGTACTTCCTGTCTTTTTCTTCTACAAAATGTAGACCAAATATAATATAAAGGGATCACTTATGCCGTTCAGCTAATAGCTTTAATGAACTAGAGTTAACTAAAATGATATTGGGTTTTAAGCGAGTTATCTTACGTCAAAGCTACACAATCCAATGATTGGACAGCCTGGTTCATCCTAACTTTCTGACCATAAAGCGTTGCTGTTTTAACATACTATTAAGCTAAGTGTTACCAGGTACTTACTATATTTCGAAGAGTAAACTAAAAGAGAACTAATATATCTATATCTATATCTATATCTATCTATCTATCTATCTATCTATCTATCTATATATATATATATATATATATATATATATATATATATATATATATACAGTATGCCTATTCCATACTGTCGATGAATAGCCATCTTTGATCTTGATAACATCCAACTAACGGTTCATCATTCAACAGCCACATTTTTGAGGTTAAAATACCTTCAGTATGACAGACTAATTTGATTACTGTCCATTAGGGTTACTGAACTTATGGTTGTTATTGAAGATATACTCAAATAATCAATAACGCATTTGCTAATGTATAAAACACGGCATTTAGTTTATTCTTAGAAGTCACCATCTGTTCTTTTCCTAGTTAGTTAACTTAAAACACTCATATAGCTAACCTATAAATGAACAGCGATATGAATTGCTTTTCGACTCTCCTGCTGTTACATCCAAAATTCACTTTAGTCCTTCATTGAAGCACAGTTGATTGATCTTCTCGTAACTTATGACCCAAATAATAAGATAACCAAATTACAGTTCAGGCACCCAAGTTTATTCATACGTTACAAGTAATCAACCCAAATATATTGTTGTTATAATAATTATAACAATTATGCAAAAAATCTTCAATTTTTAGATTTCCGGTGCAGAATTCTCCAAATACTAAACTAAGGCAGTATGAAACTGAAAATTTCCGAAGTCAAAGTTATAAAGAAGCTAATTCGAAATTTGAGTAAGACAAATGTAACCAAAACGAGTTGAAATTCACAGTATTGAATAAAACGTTGATTATTCATCTAAATACTTTCAGTTCCTCCTGTAACACCTACAATAATTTCTTCTAATTAATTTAGATGACTATCGAGGCCGGTGTTTATCACAAATTTCCGTATATGAATTATGAATAATTAGCTTGTTTGCATTGATCATAATTATTGTTATTATGTTTGTATTAGCTGAAGCGAATCTTTGGAATAATTGGACCTGTGTTATTCTGCTTCGAATGCTGTTATTACTTTATTAATCAATAATATTTGCGTGTGACCATTAGTACTGGGGATAATTTTTTTACAGGTTGGTTGAGGAAGGTGCTTCCTAATCAAAATAGTTTTTAAACTAACCGATCTTCAACATGAAACAGCAAAACATCATGAAAACTTTACCTTTCAAGGCAAACTGTTATCCTAGATTTCAGTTGCACTAAAGAATACACATGCGTTCAAATGCTAATACGTGCATAAATAAATACATAGATAACTAATTTATCAAAAAATTCATTATCTTTGAATAGAAAATTCAATTCTTATTGTCTTGAGTCTTATTTTGTCAGGTAAACGTTGAAAGTATGTCAAAGGTTTACGATAACGACGAGTAAATTAATTTAATGAAATTAAATTTGAAATCCAATTACGAATAAAATAAAAAAAAACTGGTCATAAATTCCACATACTTTAGAAATGGCCCATATAGCTGTACAAAAAGAAAATCTATTCTAGTGACTATTCTTATTTGCGAATGCCTTTTAAGTTAATGATCGAAATAACTGTTACGTTTCAGAACAACAGACAAAATCGATCAGTTCTGGATAAAATAAAAGCAAACTTCCCCATAGTTTAGCTAGTGAAACTATATCATTTTAACTGTTGTTTGCAAGTATAAGCAACAAGAAAAAATAATTTGATGAGATAAAGTACATCTCATTGTCAACGAAAAATGTTCCGCAATTTATCGCCCTTTCTTCATAAAAATAAAAAACAACACAAAACGAGTATAACAATGAACATTATACTTTTCTCTTCACAAGCGTGTTTTTCTTTGCTATTTGTATAAACAATTACTTAATTGCAAGTACTGAGGTCTATAGAACTATATAAAAGAGTTTAGGTATTATTAGCTGAACAAAATTTCTCAAAGTGAATATCTAGAATTACCACAGTGACTAAACTAATTAATTTTTTATGTTTATAAGTTTAGGTTTTTAGATAATGAATTCTGTTCGGAGAAATTTAAAAGTTAAAAAGGTTTTGAAAGAAACATAGGAGCATTTAGAGGGAAATATATTCTTAAAACATTCAGAGATTGAGATTTTAAATAAGTTCAACATTTCGCCCCAGTTTATTATTAAGCTTCTTCAAGAAAGTGAACTAATTAGAAATTACAAATCAACTATGAATGAAAGCATTGTTTAGTAATATTAAAGTGTTGAATATGGAATTTTAAGGGTGTGATTATAAGTCATACGGTGTGATGGGAATTGAAATAATGAAAAGAAAAGAATGTGCGTGCACGCAGATCTGAGATGAAAAATCCATCGATCAAATGTTGATCTAGGGTGTGGTTGGAAATAGAATTACTCGGCGGTAATCTCACGGATCAAGAATCATCAAAGCATCATTCAAAACAACGAGGGAGGAGATCACAATGGATATTACCCAATGTTATGCATCCACCAATGATAGCAATGACGATGACAAAAATAAGTTTTACAAGAGACTGAAATCGACCATTGGGAAATGCTCAGCGAAATACTCGATCATATTGATGGGAAACATA
>NW_017385988.1:1925958-1942811 GCF_000237925.1 Schistosoma mansoni | reverse complement strand
TGAATCTCGAGGCAAGCTCTAACTTGGAATTTTGAAGGAAAAAGAAAAAGAAGAAGACGAAGGAACACATTGCGTCGGGAAAAGTAAGCAGACCTTAAAAAGATCACTAGTAATCGGAAACATCTAGAAAGCATTGCTCAGGACTTAGTTCGATTGCGAATGCTAGTGGGCAGCCTATGCTGCTCCACTAGGGATAACAGGCGTAAGTAAGTAAGTTTCTATGTAGACCGTTTTATCTATCTAATTTTATTTATATTAGAAAAATATTTGATAGGAACAATATTCAATACTGTAATAAAAATGTAATCAACTTGGTATTTAGGAGATAACATAAACGCATAGTGAAGTTCAAGAGAGAGTCACCGAAGAAAATTATAATATATAAATTTATTTGTAACTGAATCACTCAGATGAATACTTGTATAGAAGTATTAATATTTCTGGTTAGTTTTGTAGATGGTGTCGAGTCGCGTTTGACTATGATCACCACTACAATAAGATTACGCGCCCAAAAACGACTTAGTCCCTTTGATAATTCGCAAACCAGAAGACTGTAACTGGTTCAGATAGAGTATATTTATTGGCGATCTCGTGGTATCGAAAGAATACCGAGACGTGCCAACGAGTACAGGCAATAAGGGCAGAGAGTAAGAAAGTTTGAACCAAACAAGGCGGACGACCGAACGAAAAGTGATTTTTGATACAGTTAAACAACAACGAGTACGGTGAAACAATCACTGGTACAGTTGGTTATAATAATAATTGTTTCCATTGCTTCAATCGTGTTCTCGTCGAGTATAGCAGGTCACTACAGTTTTTGAAGTATAATTTTCACTCGAGAAAGAAATGATGTTAAATACCTTTAAATTTTAAATTTGATCAGGGAGGTATTGATAAAGTATCATCAATTGATCAGTCCAAAATGAACATTTTTAACTGATTTCCAAAGATTTATGCAACAGTGAGAATTTTCTTATTTCAAGTACAGAAACCTACTAATAATAAAAACTGTTAACACCATAGGGTAGTTGTTTATTTACCATAATGAAAGTACCCTAGTTGCATACACTAAAAGTGTCTTGTTTATATTATAAAATAATATAGTCTCAGTGTCTTGGAATCATTAGGCTAACATCTTGACCGAACTACTTTTTTAGAACCAAACAAAGAACATTTCTCACTTTTATGAAAACTGTTGTAAAATATCATAATCAAATAATTTGGCGTATATATCAAGGATCTATAGAAAGTACCTTGTTTCGTTTTCTAATTTCTAGATTGGTATTCTCTATCAAAAAATTCAAATCCGATTAATAATTTATTGCTTTTATTGTACTGCAAAATCGCAAATCAAAAAATTAGTTCCTGTCAACGTAAAATTGTTTCAGTGTATCACAGACAAAAATGTCATACACAAATGTACATAAGTTCATTTGATCTTTTTCGACCATAGATCGTTAGTCCAGTTCCCAAAGTGTTTCTGGACCTCTTTTCAAAACTCGTTTATTAAATTTACGATGGCTTATTCTATTGTAAATATTCCTCTTCACTGCCATAGGTTCGTAAAGAGCTGATAAATCCTCGACCAGTAAATCGTCATCATTATGATTGCGTGACTGAACTATTCCCATGAAAATTAGACAGATTAATGTAAAGAGAACTGGCAGCCTCACCATTATGGGACGGAAATTATTTTATTTCTAAAAAGATTAAGCAAATGAGTACTCATAGATTTCATGATGAATTAAAAAGTTCGTTTTCACGAAAAAAGATACTTATTTTTATATATAAATGTTCTTAACAAGTATATGTGTGATCAGATTGTTCGAAATGTTTTGGGCTAATATATCATCACATAGTTCTGATGATCTTCGTCTTCTTATTACACTATCGAAATTTATCAAAGGGATTAATTGCTTTAAAAAATATTGATTATAATTTGTAAACAAATGAGCGGAATGTTACTTTTTAAAAAATTGACTCTCACAAAACGGAAAAGAATTTAGGATACAATGGGACGTAATTTAGTTGTCATACACCATTCCTAAAACGGTAATAGTATCAGTTATGAACGAGAATTGGGGTCATTTGGTGTTCTACATTGTTCACTTTGATGATTAACTTGAGACAAGATGCTCATAAGTCAAACATAACTTATTAAAACTGAGTAAAGTCTCCTTCCATTAACAACTTAACATGCTCATTTCCATTTATTTGAGTAGTTCAGTGAAGTAAGAGTTTACCAGTAATACACTATGGCAGATATATGCATTAAATAGGGAAAATGTGAAAAATCACCATTTTTCTAGATGGGTGCTACAGTTATTAGTTAGAGTTCATAGTATAAATGATTTAAAGTAGAGGATTTTTTAGACGTTTGTACCATTCGATAAAAAACGGAATTTACTAAAAAAGCACCAATTAGAATCACAATAAGGAGGTGTAAATAAATAGACCCTAATGTTTACATTTATTTACATACGTCTATGGAACAGAGGATGTAATAATATTTTACGATTAAATCTTCATACTGCCCAAAATAATATCGAGAGTAATAAGGTATGCTTATTTACCGAAACAAACTATTTATGTCAAACTAATAAGTTATAATAAAACTTTGCTTGTTCGTCATTGTAGGATATTGTTTTTGTCTTTTTTTGCTCGCATTCACAATTAACCCATTAGTAAGTTTGAACAAGTCAAACATAATTCAATTGATTCTATGATTTGAAATGATGAATTTTGTTCAACATCTTAAGTAGAAAGTAAGTTGAGAGGACTGATTTCAAGAGTTGCATTACATAAAAACAATTAATAATTATGACTTAATATACTGTAGCTCACCAGATCAAAACTTAAACATGGGATATTGACAAAAATATTCATTTTCAGTACGTTAGATGTTTATCAAAACTTAACCAAATAAACAACTACAAATATTTTCCTCCATACTTTTTGATTCAAGTATTTCTTAGATCCATTTTAATAGCTATTTTATGGTACTCGTAATCATAGTTTCATCATTTGCCAGTATACTGTATGATATATTATAAGAGAAACAAACAGAATATTTTTCTTCTAGTTAGCACTTTTATAAATCGGATTTTGACTTCATTTGTCTATAGTATACGTAGTCACATTATTCAACTAAAATATATATTTATTGTGGGATTTAAAACCGGATGAAACCAAATTTTATCTTTCATGAGGTTGAGACTGACAGAGTATGTGACTAATAGGAGCACGAACATAAAATAAATTGAATGGTAAATTCAACTTGCATACGGAATTATCGTTTAACTACCTCACTACCTAAAGATTTATTTATTACAATTGATTATTACAGAATAGTCGTTTGGCAAAGGAGACTATTCGATTCTTTTAACCTCAAAAACATAATCTCACTTTTTCCACATACTACCTAGAATTCTGAGTGTAAAATGTAAAATCAATAGAAAAATACAAATATTAAAGGGTAATATTTCTTGAATACTAAAACTTATAATAAATGACATTTTAAAAGCACACTTCATGAACCAAATCATGTTACACATATTATTTTTTAGGAATTGTTATTGAATGACTTTGTTAATTTTAGCAACAACAATGTTCAGGTTTTTATACCGAGATTATTGATCTAGGCTGACTTTCAGCTTTATACCGTCAGCGAAAATGTCAAGGATAAAGAGGAGCAGGCGAATCATTGATATTCAAGAACAGAGGAGCGGATGAGTGGTACATTTTGAGGAACTCTTAAATAGGTCAGCTCCATTGTACTAACCCGTCATCGAAGAAGCACACACAGACATTCCTATAGCTGTCACTCCACTAACGATTGAAGAAATCAGGATGGTCATTAGACAGATCAAGAGTGCGAAAGCAGAAGGACCAGACGATGTAACAGCTTGATCACTGAAGCCAGACTTAGAAGTAACTGCAAACATGATAAATGAGATTTTAAAAACACACTTCATGAACCAAATCATGTTACACATATTATTTTTTAGGAATTGTTATTGAATGACTTTGTTAATTTTAGCAACAACAATGTTTAGGTTTTTATACCGAGATTATTGATCTAGGCTGACTTTCAGCTTTATACCGTCAGCGAGAATGTCTTCATCTAAAACGTTTCAATATGCAAAACTGCTTATTTCGATTCAATACGTTTGACTGTTTCTCTCAATTTATGTGCCATCAATTTATGCGTTATTTAGGGTAATTATTCTGGTGTTAAGAAGAACTTCAAACAGATAAAGCAAAAATATTTAACTGAATATCCTTACTTACTTTTAGTTACTATCACCTGATGCAGAATAGGAACAACCACAAAGGTTATCTCTCTCAGTAGTTTTATAGTGAATTCAAACCAATTATCTCAAATCTGATTGGTCATTTCAGTATTTTTGTCCTTTCCATTTCAACACTGTAATTTACGTGGACCACGCTTAGTTTTACCAAACACCGGCTTATTCTAGTTGATTCGGCAACATTTTTCAATTTAACCAATTACGAGCTAACTATTGTTTGATTTTGAAATTGGACACTATCATGTACAATCTATATTTTCAACTTGTAATATGAACCAAGCTAATTGTTAATTACTTGAGGAATCCAGCATATTATTAGTTGACAAGTTGATTCTCACATCTGGGAAGGATAGATCAAAGTGATCGAAAAGCTGACCAAATGATTATAGTTTAACTAAACATGATCTGGAATTAATTCTGTTTAGAGAAAAAGTTGAATACTCTGAAAATAACTACATTTATCATTCGCATACCAGCCAGACATGGAAATCCATTAACAGAATTTACGTGGAATTTACATCTTAAGTTAGACAAATAATTTTTAGGGGTGACACTTAAAAGTGTGCTGTAAAATAGTTAGGAGGAATTCTGACACAAACTATATATTGGTAGATGACCTGTGATTGTGAAAGTATTACAACATTTGAAGCAATTATCTTACTTTCTGAAAAGCTAGATCTAGATAGATTTTCTTTGAAAAGAACAGCGTAGAAGTTAAGAGTTCCGAAATGCATGTTCTGTAAATCAAGAACACCATAGGTGGATAACTGGTGTAAAACGCTATTAGAAGTCAAATCTAAAAATTCCTTATGAAATTACATTATCCAAACAATTTGAGATTGTGTAATCGTTGTAAAGACGAAGAAAATTTGTCGTACAAAGCATCGAAAATAAATAGATCAGACAGATAATAGTGAAGATTTGGTGGAGACTAGTGTGCAAGCGGAAGTGCTATATATTGTCAACTTTCCTTATATTAAATCACTTATAATTTCTAGCTATGGAATCAGCTTTTGGGATAAAATCGACATATATTAATATCTACAGGTAAGACTGTATAACACTCTTGCTTTGTGAGTAAACACAATCTTATGAGTACTAATCAGCGAGTAAGTGGTACAATAAAGTTATATTTTATCTGGATATAAAGTGTTTAAGGATAACTAGTGTGATGACCTATGATGTAATTTCATACCAACCAACCTTCAGTCAGAAAACTTCCTAGAGCAGTTTGGACAAAGATATTCATAAATTTATAGACTAGAGATTTTTGGTTCGAAAACTCGGGGAAACTGGGCGTTATTCTATTTAAAAGTCCGTTCTAAAGTGAGTAGTTATTAGTATGAGCAGACCTCCATATGGTTAATATCCTAAATAACTTGGGTTTTTTCGAAAAGTCTGGAAATTATTAGCAGTCAACTTGAGTTATAAATATATTTGATAATTAAATTCACACTGATAATCGGTATCCTTGATTTGCAATTCAAAGAATGTAAAATGTAATCTTACCAACTTCTTGTTCTGATCCACTTGTCCCTGAGTTTTTGTCATAATGGTATAAATCTAAAAACGTTTAAGTGTTATAATATCTATATCATCAAGATGTGGATTAAGTCTAATAATTAAACAAGGCGCGTTGCTTCTGTTCGAGTGAATAAAATCCAGATCAACTTCAGTAAATATACACTGTAAATCATTTCTACAACACACGAATGAAGAAATTAGCGTAAAACTCGTCATTTAGTTGAGATAGACGTACAGCATTCTATCTCAACCGTTTTTATAATAATCAAAATAAAAAATATTACTTCTGCTTTTAGAGTCACTAACCATCAAACGAACTGGATTTAGTGCGTCATAAGCGAGACTATAATTTATGGACGAACCACTGAAACTAAGGACAGCAAGTCTTGAATGTTGGCGAGGAACTCATTTAGCCATATAAATAAATAGTACTTTGGCATTATAACATATCAGTTTGTGATGAAAACCGTTATTTTGATTCATGACATTGGATTATAACTTTAATTCCTAGTCCTATTTCCTCATATTAATTTACAACCCTCTTTTGATCCTGGTACACAGGTGAGTTGTCTCAAGGTCACTTTGGCGTCACTCAAAGATCGTCCATAGATTATAGTCCCACCTCGATTTTGCGTTTAACTTGCTGCTTTTTTAGCAACTTCACTTTTTCTTGATGCGTCGATTAAACCCCTCCCCAATCGATTCTTCTTCGGTTTATTTATAGATTTCGAATTGATAAGTTTGTTATTATCATCAATAATGCTGTTAAACAAACTCCGGTAGGATTTGTAGACATATCTTTTTTACAATATTATAAACAAATTTTTTCAGGATTTATACTTGTTTTGAAAGAAAAATACATATTAGTCTTTATTTAGCGGTACTACATTGACCCTACACTAAATATTAAGGTAATTTTTCCTTACTTAATTTTACCCACTCACCTGAGCTACAAATCTCCACCATATTTTCATGGGTTATATCTTTGTTTCTAAAGTTCTGCACCCTCTGTATCTATTGAGACAGCATAGAATAACCAACGATCGCTCTGTAAGCCATAATTATTTTGTGTATTAATCTGCGAAGTAAGAAATGAGAGTTATTTAATTTCTTAAATAGATTTAAGTTGAAGTCCGTGAAACAAAGATAAAATAAATTCATGTATTACATACACTCAACATTCGTTCACTATTTAATTCCCGCTTCTATTTTTACTTAGGAAAATCAAGAGTTGGTTAAAAATATAATCATGTAACAGGTATTTTATGGAATTTAAAGTTAGTCTTAATCGGAAGATTTTTTTCAATTAAACCTTCATTTAAAATTAAAATATCCAGACATAATTTCAGTATTTCAAACTTGATCACTCATAATTTTTTACTTTACAATATGGGTCCACATGATTATTATTATTATTATTTTCATGGTACTTATCTCCCGACAATTATCTTCCTATAAGAAACGGTTAAAAAGCTTTCTTTTAAAATAGAACACTTTTACAGAACATTTCAGATGTGGTAAACAATTATCGAGTAATATTTCCTAAGTTAACATAAATGTTCCCAACTACTAAGAGTAGTAGAATCTCTTTGTTTAAATTTTCAGACTTTCTTCTAAGAAACTTATTTGGTCGCAATTTTTGTGAATAATTTATGGGAAACTTTCAGAATTATTCCACCCATGCATGAAATGCGGAAAAAAAGGAATTAGAAATCTGCAAATTCACAGATTTATTTTATATGTATGATAAAAGAATCATGAAGTATAAGACACACTGTAGTTCATAGTTATTATTACACCGATTAATTATGTCAGTTATGTTAAACACTCATCAGAAATCGGCACATCTCAGAAGAATAATTTGTGAAGCGCCAATGGAGATAAAAATCTATTCTTATGTTTTCTGAAACTTACCTATTGAATATAAATATTACCAAATTAACGTTTAAACCAAGCTTGTCACATTACTATATTACTGTTTCACCACTACGTTAATTTAAAAAAAAGGATGGTCAGACTACGCTTAATATGCTCATCTATTTAATCGTGGAAAGTTACAATAAAAGTAAAGTTAATTATCTTAATAATTTATACAATCTATGAGAAGTCAATTTGACAAGCTTATTCTATCATCAGCCAGTTCAAAGACAAAAACCATAAATATAAAACACAAACAAACTTTATACAATACGGTGACTAGTGATTTTGCAACTATATATACATATATATATATAGCGATTTGATCAATTTTATCATACGCAAATGCCACTTATTATAGTAAATTAAGCATCTTTTATTACTTTCTAAAGTGAAGCGATAATAATAATAAATCAAGATCCATCTTTTCAAATTGAACTCCACTTTTTTTCAGTTCTGTCACGATTTGTGTTTTTTCTCAATGGGGACAAAACTCCCAAGCTAAAAATACTATGAGTAATTTTCTTGGAATTTTGTCTAACCAAAGTGATTAAATTAGCATTAACTAGTATTGGAACACTCATATCGATATGGTGATATCAAAATAAGTTGAATGCTTTCTGAAGAGAGCTATATCCGTATAAGAATATGGTTCGAGTCATTAAGTGACTCCAGGAATATAATTAAAAATCAAGATATCCATAACTCATTACTGTTGATAATTGGTAAGTGGAATAATAATAAGTCCATCGTATTCTATAAATGCTGTCTCCATTCTATTATCTAATCCTTATACTTTAAAGATAGATGACAGTGAACAAGATTATAATTTTTTAAAACTTATGTTCTCAAAAATATTCGTTTCGCTCAGATTTCCTAACTATATAATAAGTTCAGTTCAATTAATAAAATTGCTGACGTCCTTGAAGTTTAAAGTATCTTAATGGCATTTACAGAACCGTTAAAAATTTTATGCTGAAATATATTTTGGAAGCCTGTTAACATTTACAGCCTGCTGACATCGCAAATTAAACTAACTTTGAAATGTGAAGAGGTAAAAGAAATATGGCTCATAGACCATCAGACGAATTGTCAAACTACTTATTTTAAATGGAAGGGTAGTATATGTGGATATATTTTAAATATATATTTTTGAATACATCCAAACAGGAGATATTTAAGTACAACTTGTCTACTCACACTTTGTGTGGACGACTAGAAGCGACAATAATCATATCCTCTAAGGCTGTGTTTAACACAATCTTATCATGCCTTTGTTTTAAAAAAGCTCAACTGCGCTTATTGGCGAATATAAGAGCATTAAACTGGATTGACTGAAGTGATCTGTTGTCGTGCAATCAATCACAAACGTCCAAACAGATCTATATTAAAACATAAAATTCAAAGCAATCAATTCCGTGTTAACAAAATGAGATAGTATATTTTTAACAAGCGACTCAACTAGAACGACAAGACAGATTTAACTTCAGGTGGCGGATAATTATTGAAAGTTAAATGCCATGGTCGAGGAATAGATCATGTGACAACCTTTGAAGTTTTATTACCTATTTCATCCAACATTCTTCAAAAAGAGCAAAATCAACTATCTGCTCTTTGTTTCACCTCTAAGTCTGAGTATGCGTTATCACCTTCAAATCATCATAACATTACAAAATGGGTAAATTGAATTGATTTGTATAAACACCTGGAGTTGCCTTAGTTCATTTTAACTATTATTAAAAAATTTAGAACAAACTGATAGTATCTACATCAACAAAATAAACCTCCAGATATTCAAAGGAACTCTCAGATCAACCATCGGCAATAATTAACAGCTGAATTTCACAGTAAATCAATTTTGTGCCATTGTTTTCCATTTGGTTGGCTGAAGTACATTTTCGAAATAATAACACAATATACACTAAAGTTAGCGTATCAAAGTTGTAGTAGTAGCAGAATAACTTTGTTACTACATCTACAAAGCTTTCTTAACTCGAAAAATGCAACTCATTTAATAGTATAATAGTTTAAATTTCAAGTTATAGAGCTAACACTGATTACCAAAATAATCTTTAAAATGGTTTGTTTGCATTTGCGTGGTCATTGTTCACTTCATAATTTTTAATTTTGTACAACTTGTTCAAAGGTTTACTATCCCTTATCTTGGAAAAACAAAGCTACAGGTGATATATCTTCTCACAGATAATAAAATTCCACAGTCTATCAGTACCTATAAAAAGTAAACACTGAACCTCACAAAAAGAACACGCTGTTTGGATGGGATGTTTCTCAATATAGCAGTGGAAATTACAATTATCTACCAGTTATGTTTTTATCTGTTTCGTTATACTAAAGAACATATTTTAGTAAATATAATGACTGTAAAATCTTTGTTATATCCATCTACACAATCTGTTTTTCTCATTGCTTACTGATCGACAGTCTAGTTTTCATACTGCGTGGGAACAAAGGTGAATGATAACGGCCAAATTCAGCTGCGAAATCAACAGGTAATTGGATACGAAGACCTTTTATTTTTCAAAGAAACTTAAAAACCTTTTGAAATAAAGGTAAATATGAAATAAAATGTAATTTAAACATTGAAGATAAAAGAAATGACTGAATTTTGAATGAGTAATTTTTATTTTGTTAGAGTCTGCTGCTATATGATAAACTCGACGAAAGAAACTGGAAATTTAACACACATTTTATGTTCAGCAAACATGATGAGACGAAAAGGAAATTAGTGTTCAGTTATTTTATATAAGATTTATCTCTAGGCATAATTTGGTGATAGTCTTTTCTTAAAACTCGCTTTTATTCAAGTTGTTTATTGAATTAAACATCAAACAAGAAGTAGATGTTTACAATAGACCTATAAGTTATTACTTTAAAATGAAGTTGCAATAAGGGAGAATGTGATTAAAATATGAATATAGGTGTAATATCTTTTTGAACTTTTTAGCGCATTGTGTCAGTTTATCTGTCTATTGACGTTTAGACTAGTCAATAAAACATCTCAATTAGCAAAACACAATCTAAGACAATATTCTTTCAAACCATTTTTAAAAAGAAATTAACTTTTATAATTCTTGGGCTTTGGTAACGGGAACAATAATATGGAGCAAGACGTAACGTAATACTTTCCCACCGAATCCTAGATTTAAAACAACTGTTATATTTCTTGTATGAGAATGTCGTATTCGGAAATCATTAGATCACCAGACTAGTACTTGAGATCAAAATGAAACTTATTTGCTTGGTGCAAGCCAAGCATATAATGTGAATCGCAGAGGGTTTTTTCGTAAATATAGTTATCACTCAATTGATACTTTGCAAACAGTATTCATACACAGTGTTTGTTGAATTAGCAGAAACTGTTATCAGTGCATTGATCATCATTGCTTTTATTGAGACTACTAACCAGTTAATTTATTACATAATTTCCCTTATCAGTAACACAAAATAAACTGAACAGGAAAGTAATAGAAAATATTTCTTGTGCAACTCTTGTCAATAGATGTAGCGTGTAAATACAAATATATATTCATATTTTACGTGAGAACAAAAACTGACTAAGATAACCTGTTACCATGTATAAATTTAATGTCAACGAATAGAAATAGCCGTTCCAAATAATAGAGCCATAAGTTTAAGCCTTCTTTTTAGAAAGAACACATAATTTAAGATATTTTCAGCAGAATAGAAGATAAATCATTCTAATAAAATATACGTATAAAAATAAATGATGATGAATTTCATAAGAATTCCTACCTTATAAAATTCTTTAGTAGTAACCACATAAAAAACTATCATAGTGGAAACGATGAAAAGTCAATTAAAAGCCCAGCTATTCGTAGTAGGTTATAAACTCTAAATTTAGTTTTGTTTTAGTGAATGTCTGTGAAATGGAACGATTTTTAATAATTATGAAAACTATTGTGTTGTTCCTATTGTTTTACGAAACAAAATTGATTGAATCGTTAATCTAAATTCTGATGATTAATAATTTTTCATGAAGGATGGCATTGTACCAGAACATTAAGTCATTTTGAAGATAGAAACAAAGGAACCTCAGTAAAACTGAATTTTATCTTATATTTGATTTTGAAGCTAAATTTTGGCATCATTCATTATTATTATTTTCTGTTTGAAATCACAAAAGTGTTATGGCTGTATAAAATTATCTATTACGCAACCTTGTTGTTGTGAAAAGTGAAACATTGTAATAAAAACATATTTTTTAAATAGTTGAGATCGTGAATGAATTGAAGCTAGACCACCATAGAAAATTTCGAAGAGCTGGACGGCCGTTTCGTCCTCTTGTGGGACTCCTCAGCATTGCGCATCCACGATCCCGCCTCGCGAGATTCGATTCCAGGACCTATCAGTCTCGCTCTCTAGTGCTTGACCTCTAGACCACTGGGCCGGCATTCAACGGTGTTAATGTCCAATTTCAACCGATCCACGAAATTGAGCGACACATCCACCAATATTTTCATTGAGTTACTATCTCACAACACACCTGGTTCAACTCCACTGTTCACTGCTTCTCTCTAGAACTCCAGGAAATACCTCTTGAAGCCAGTCACTAGTGAGCATATGTTGAATAATATCAGAAGAGGTTTTTTGGATATTATAGTAATTTTAATAGTTGAGATCATGAATCAATTGAAAGTAGACCACCATAGAAAACCTGGAATGTTTTATGCTTCGATGTATAACAGATGCTGGTTTGCACATCATACTAACATGATTCACATACAGGATAAATTTTGATCCCGATGATATACTGACGAGTATCTCTGTTCAAGAGTTGTCCTTCCTCCACTAACTGGGTTGGTACATTAAATTTTATGCTTAAGAAATATTTCAACACTTGCTTCAATTTCAGAAAAAAACCATAATATGTAAGAAAAGTATAGTGTTGTAGTAAATTTGTTCGATACAAAAATAATTTGATATCAATTGAACTTATCACTTCGATTGTTTTTTTTTTCAGTTCTTCAAAATCTCTTACACATTGGAGTGAGTAAAAGTGATATACAGTTTGAAATTGGAATGGAACAACAACAAGATATGGAAATATTTTTTTTGATGACTACTTAGCGTTCATTAAACAATATAGAAGAAATTTTTTTATAATTTCTTGTAATTATTATGAAAAACTTTGGCTGTAAATTCCTAAAGGTTGTTTGATAAATCCAAGCCTCATTTTAGTTACCATTTAATTTCACCAGTCTTACAGTAGTGGAAGTTTGTCATATAGTATTATGCAGATATTTATTAAACCGTTTTAAGAAAAAAGTGCGAACTGATATCCTTACTTTTGTAAATAGTTTATCTAAATCCATTTTCTCATTTTTTAAATTTTATTTCATTAATAAACGTTATATAATTCACTTTTAATTTTTTACTTGTCTAAATTCTACTCTTCCAAGTTATTTCAGTCTGTCACTAAGTTAAAATACATATGATGTTTGACTCTTGAATTTAATCTGTTTAGCAGTTGCAAATATCTGAATGGTGTTTTACCAATCTTTGTCTACTACGATACTCTTTGGTTAATAATAAAAGTCCAGTGATATTTTTGAGCTAAAGTATTAACATCATCAGTTATTTGATCTCAGAGTAAGAACCCAACTTCTAACTCATCATTCTTACTACTTCTAAAAGTATATTAATGTTAAAAAATTTCAAAACGCATTTCGCGCAGTTGAAAATTCACGTATCTAAAGCAACTATCAAGTTTAATAGTACTGTGCAAGAATATGCTCAGAGCTTCATCCTGAGACTCAACAAACACCAACGTACCGTTAGTACATTTTTGCTGTTATTTTTAATAAATTACATGATATATGGAATTTCGATGTGTGTTTGCAATGTATATTGTACGCTTTATGTTAAAATTTCATATGTTACTATCGCTGACTTGCTAAATCCGTATCTGTTTATTTATATCATGGTAAAGTTAATAATTTCGGATAACTGCCTTTGCATTTTGTATTCTGCGTTATGTTCATGTGTGTAATAGATGTGCTGGTGGTCAATGGGTTCACTGTAATCATAATGACAGTCAAGTCAATCATCAACTTCAAACACTGTTGCATACCGAGTCTCTTCCACCGTTTTAATATATTCGGAAATACAGGGAAAAAGTATATTGTTTTATATAAATCTGTCGGTAAATGAATATAATGATACAATTACTGATAAGTTCATCAACAAGTAAACATCAGCAAGAACGTTCACGCTTTCATCTAACTGAGAATACTGATTGTAGAACCTATTTGTATATTACGGCGAGAATATATGTAAAAATCCCACCAGGTGTATTCTTCATCATGACTATTTGTGGTATTTGTACGAAATTGATTATTCTCTTGAACTTGATTACTCACTGATTACGAATTCCAAATATAATACGTTCATTTGTGCTTATCTAGTTCTACCTGCTTTAAATATAACTATTTCAGAAATCATTAGTTAGTACAATAATTTGAATACTTCTAACCATCGTACTAACCTTATTAACTTAAAACCAGACAACTTTGACCACACAAGTACATTTCTTCCAGACGAGGTTGCAGGTAGCAAACATAAGGTTTTAGCTAAACCGGGTCACGAAAGACCACATGACGTATTAGCGCAAGCCATGAATAAAGAGGTCTATTGAACCGAGTAACAAGCTCTTGACCAGCTGCTAAAAAACTATATGATGAGTCTGCTAGGGGATAGGAAAGTAGACAGCAACCTATTTTATCAACTTTGGCTCCACCGAATTCCGTTGAGTGTACAACGGATTCTAGCCGTCAGATGTACTGATGCTGATACAGACAATATAGCAAAAGTAGCTAAAAGGTTATAAAAAAAATTAAATAGACGAATCCTCAATTTCATAACACGGAGGTAGACGACAGGATCAATGAGCTACAGAATGAAATGAGTTTTCCATGCCACGGGTTGACTGAGTTGACTCAGAATCACAGGCCACGAAGGTGATCACGCAGTGCGTCACGCACCAGAAGCCAGTCATTCTCCAAAAGACGTATAGCTCCTTTAATATGCTGGCACCACCAAAAGTATGGGGAAAGAGCTATATATATATATATATATACATTGATATTTGATTATCCTTTGCAATTAATTATGACATCTATAGCATCATTCTAAATTAAGATTGCACAAGAGTTTATACTAGTATGAAGTTTTGCTCTGTATCCTATCACATAAATTTAAGTGTATTCACCCGAGTGCATTAAAAAAACTTTTTTCAAATGAATGGTTTACTTCAGAGGTCGATATTCATTACACTCTTATTATCATGGTTGAATCCTGTCACTATTTGTTCATTTCTTTTTTCTTTCAATCTTTTCCTTTCAAATAAATGTTACTCTTAAGTACCTGAAGTTTGTAATTAAGATAATATCTTGTGCCACACTTAAATAAATTAAATTTTTCAGATTCATCCTTTGCAATGAATTGAGACTTTCATAGCATCTCTCCAAACCATTACTGCACAGACACTTATTCTACCGTCACACCTTACTGCAGTAATAAGTTATTTTCTTATTTATTTATCTATGATATTTTTTGATTAATTTGACGATACATAAATAGTCGTTTATTCTTGTACTGTGTTCACAAACACGCTTATTAAACTATTTACGTATTTCACGTTTCCTTCATTTCTGTGACCTTATTTTCTCTCTTTCCTTTTTTAAAGTCAACTCAATACTCTTTCATATTGCAGAGAACCCGTGTTTTTTTTCAAATATGGTAAATACTATGCTATCATTATTGAAACTTGTGTATTATTACATTTCTGTGGAAAGCCAAAATGGTTTCTTCACAACACTTATTTACCAATAAACTGTTTGTGAATAGTAATAATAATAAAAGTGATAATAATATAGTAGGCATTGATTTCCTGAAGAACGTCGATTTACTTGTCAACTCCTAACGACACCTGCTCATAAACGGTGATCCTACTATTATGATGATAGATGTAATTACGGATGCTGTTCCCATGAATTTAGTGGTAGATAAAAACCATGGTAATCCATATAAGTCGCTGTTAGCGGAGTTCGCCGAGCTCAAGAAGACAGTGTACAATAATGCAGATCTCATGCATCCTGTTCAGCATCACTTGTTAGCGAACGGACCACAATGGTTGGACCCGAGAAGATTAAAAGTAACAAAGCAAGAATTCGATAAGTTAGTGAAGCTAGGTATTGCAAGGCCTTCATACAGCCCTCGGGCGTCGCCGTTGCACGTGGTCCCGAAAAAGAACGAAGATATTAGACCTTGTGGAGACTATTGAGCTATTAACAATAACTGATAGATATCCGATACCACATATGCACGACGTTATCAAAGACATGTAAGACGCCACTATTTTTACGAAGGCTGGCCTTGTTATAGATTGTTACTAAATTCCCGTTGCACCAGAAGGCATACCTAAAACGGCAGTAACAACCTTTTTCTGGTCAAATGAATTTCTGCGCACGCCCTTTGGATTGCCTAACACAGTTCAAAATTTCCAACGGTTTATTGCCCAGGTCGTCACAGGTTTGTCAGGGCTATATGAGTATATCGACGACCTGATCGTTGCCAGCGCTACAGTGAACGATCATCTACAGCGAATGGGACGATTATTCATGAGGTTACAATAACATGACATCTCTATCAACGCTGACAAGTGTGAATTGGAAAAGGGATCCCTGGAAGTCCCAAGTCGCCTATTAACTTCTCAAGGTATTACACCAGTTCCAGTGGAAGTTTATGCTATCCGCGATTATCCGTTACCCGAGTCACTGTCACAGAACGACATTGACATCGTGCTACTTGGCACTCGTCAGCAAAGTGTACCTGTAATATTGTGGGAACTGATGCTCCCTGGCGGATTCGATCCCGTGTCACTCAGCTTCGCAGTCAGAGACGTTACCACTGAGCTGATCAATATATAGAGTGCAAGCAGTGTCGAGCCACCTAGACTGGTGTCCACATTGCAACTTGATCGATAGCATTCGATCAGTACTAAGAAGGACTTGACACGCATGACATTGATCACCACCCAGTGATCAATCAATTGTGATTACA
>NW_017385988.1:1922466-1925758 GCF_000237925.1 Schistosoma mansoni | reverse complement strand
TCCTGTAGGACTGAAATGTAATCACAATTGATTGATCACTGGGTGGTGATCAATGTCATGCGTGTCAAGTCCTTCTTAGTACTGATCGAATGCTATCGATCAAGTTGCAATGTGGACACCAGTCTAGGTGGCTCGACACTGCTTGCACTCTATATATTGATCAGCTCAGTGGTAACGTCTCTGACTGCGAAGCTGAGTGACACGGGATCGAATCCGCCAGGGAGCATCAGTTCCCTCAAGATTACAGGTACACCTTGCTGACGAGTGCCAAGTAGCACGAAACCCGGGTCCAGGGTTTCCTGTTGACCACCTCCAACCACCATCTTACCTCAAAACACCCAGGGTACTTAAGTTAAAGACTATGAATCCACCTTTATTTCAACTAATGCCGTCTTAGTCAGACAACATCTAGGCCTGGTTCTGCTACGCAAAGCAGACTAAAACGAGCATGAACGACACACGTGCACAGTCCCTTGTTGTGGTAAAGGCTGTAGCTGTAAATAAATCCCCAAAATCTTCAAGTTCTTACCGCGCGGTTTCAACGGGTACGTAACATATAGTATGTTTACTAGTAATGTTTCGGAAGCTTACGAAACCCTGAACCGCGGCAATCTAACCGATCGGCAAAAGTTAGACCAACTCCTTAATAACATCGACTTGCAACATGGTTCTGCGACGGACATGTTGCTAAGGATGAGAGAAGTTATTGGCCAGAGAATTTTCGATAATGGCCTATTTAAACAACTTTTCTTACCTAAACTTCCTCAACAAGTGCATGCTGTGCTTGTGTCGTCTCAAAACATCGCCGTAGACGATCTGACTACATCTGCCGACCGCATTTTGAAGGTCACTAGATCTTCTAACTTATAGGTTTTTTCAGTTAAAGAAAAAAACCTCAAGCGACACAGAATGACAATACGAAATTATGTCACACATTTACACGTTGTCTTAGATTTTTTAATGACCACAAAGGGTCACGATTCCTGCGAAGAAGCACTTCATGTAGGCTATCTCTCTAGACCATTAGAGACGGATAACCCCGACTGATGCTGACACCATAACCAGTATGGGATGTCATCCAGAAATTGCAGAAAACCCTGCAATTATCCGAACTCAAAATCGACTGACGAAAAATCGGGAAACTTCCCAGTCGGCACGCGGTTATGTCAACTGTAGTCGGCGAACACAGCCGTCTGTCATACGTCTCAGATGTGGTGACGAAAGTTCGCTACCTCGTCGACACTTGTGCGAAAGTTAGCGTTCTTCTAGCAGATTCTAACGACCAGCTTCACGAATCTGTTTTAAGCTTACAGGCGGCAACCGGAAAGCCAACCGCCACATATGGTAAAAGGTACGTTTACCTGAACGTGGGTTTACGCAAACCCTTTCACTGGATCTTCGTTCTTGCAAATGCTTCAGTGACAATCATTGGTATGGACCTGCTACAACACCACAATTTACTCATTGATACACGCAAACGAAGGCTAGTAGACGGGAACACTAATTTATGTTTGCGTAACTTTTTCCTGTTGCAGAATATCTAGTCACAATTAGACACGCAATAGATCCATTCTATCAGCCATTACTCGATAAGCATCTTGGGACATACTAACCGCAACCGAAATTGCTGTGTGTAACCGGTAATGTTACACATCACATCACGACTACAGGACCATATGTATTCTCGAAAGCACGCTGACTGGCTCCCGAAAAGCTGAGGTTGGCCGAAAACGAATTCCACCACATGATAGAGTTAGAAACCATTCGACCGTCAAACAGCCCATAGGCATCTCCCTTGCACATGGTCCCTAAAAAGACAGCAACGATTGGCGTCCAACTGGTGACTATCGGCTTTTGAATGCAAAAACCATTCCCGATCGTTACCCGTTGCCTCACATTCACGATTTGACAGCTACCTTGAAAGGTACAACTGTCTTTTCGAAAATCGACTCGGTTAAAGCCTATAACCAAATCCCTATGCCTACTGACAATATTTCAAAAACCACTATCACCACTCCCTTCGGTCTTTAGGAATTTCCGCGAATGCCTTTTGGCCTAAGAAATGCTGCCCAGACTTTCCAAAGGTCCATAGATGATGTTTCTCGAGGTCTCAACTTCGCACATGAGTATGTGGATGACTGCTAAATAGCAAGTCTGGACAGAGAATCTTATCTTCAGCATTTGGACTGGAACTGCGAAAGCATGGCATTACTGTAAACGTTCGGAACTGCCAAATCGGAACCAACTCCTTAGATTTCCGAGAACACGCTATTGATGCTCAAGGCATCCGATCTCCTCGAAGCAAAGTGGCGGCCACTCTGGATCACCCAGAACCGACCACTATTAAGCAATTGCGCGCATCTAACAGTTTCTATAGACGGTTCATACCAAAATGCGCGTCCGTTATAAAACCGCTAACCGACCAACTTCGTGGAAATGCAAAATTCATCTATTTGGCCAATACCGCGCGAAAAGCGTTCTCCACAGTTAAGGAACTTATCGCAGAGGCAACCATGCTAGCACATCAGGACACTGAAGCGCCCATTAGTATCGCAGTAAACGCATCCGACTCAGCAATCGGATGGTTCTTACGACAATGGGTTAATCGCCCCTGGCAACATTTGACATTATTCTCGAGACGGTTACTAGACACTGAATGGAGTTGTAGCACTTTCGATAGGGAACTCAAAGCCATGTTTTGTGCTGTGTGGGACTTCCAACATTCTATTGAATACCGAGAATTCACTCTTTACTGATCATAAACCGCTCACCTTTTCAGACAAGTACTCACAGATATCAAACGAAATCTTTGGAGCGAAATCCACTACTTAGTGATTGTGCATCATTGTTTTACATACGCCTGTTACCCCTTGTGAAGTCTAGGTCGCCCACCAGTATTCTCAATCGAACTCCGTGCTGGGCAATCCTTTCCAGCTGCTATTCATTTTCATGTCTGCCTCCAACATCCGGTGTAACGCGTTATTTGGCCTGCCTCTTTTGCTTTCTCATTGAGGATGTCAAGTTAGGACTTGCTTTGTGATACAGTTTGTTGATTCCCACAATGTCATATCCACTTGCAGCGTCTTCTCCTGATTCCCTATTCAGTTGGAAGCTGCTTTGTTCTCTCTCCCAGTACACTGCTGCTGATAGTATGCGGTCAACAAACATTGAGTATGCTGCGTAGATAGCTGTTTATGAATACCTGTACACCTTTCATTTTGGTTGTAGTAGTTCTCTAAGTATCAACTACGCACAATAGAAATTTCTCGACGTTCATAATGAAGATTATGGC